>NC_092114.1:27922429-27934929 GCF_045679555.1 Salvelinus alpinus
TGTCATAACAAAGGGGTTGAATACTTATTGACTCAAGACATTTCAGATGTTCATTTTTTATTAATTTGTAAACATTTCTAAAAACATAATTACACGTTGACATTATGGGGTATTGTGTGCAGATCAGTGACATAAAATCGATTTTGTATTTATTTATTCAGGCTGTAACACAACAAATTGTGGAAAAAGTCAAGGGGTGTGAATACTTAAAATGTAAAATACTTGTGTGTGTCAGTCTTAATCTCTCATCAGCTATATGAAGATAGGAGGCAGCTATACAGCCATACAGTATGTCACTATTAATGACAGCATTGAATAAGATACATTATCACTTAACCACTCACGTTCACTATATATATACAGTACCTCTCTCTCTCTCTCTCTCTCTCTCTCTCTCTTTCTCTCTCTCTCTATCTCTCTACATATACATCTCTATTTATCTACCTCTCTCTCCTTCTCTAAAACTCAATTGATCTACCTCTCTCTCCTTCTCTAAACCTCAATTGATCTACCTCTCCTTCTCTAAACCTCAATTTATCTACCTCTCTCTCCTTCTCTAAACCTTCATTTATCTACCTCTCTCGCTTTCTCTAAACCTCAATTTATCTACCTCTCTCCTTCTCTAAACCTCAATTTATCTACCTCTCTCTCCTTCTCTAAACCTCAATTTATCTACCTCTCTCTCCTTCTCTAAACCTCAATTTATCTACCTCTCTCTCCTTCTCTAAACCTCAATTTATCTACATCTCTCTCCTTCTCTAAACCTCAATTTATCTACCTCTCTCTCCTTCTCTAAAACTCAATTTATCTACCTCTCTCTCCTTCTCTAAACCTCAATTTATCTACCTCTCTCTCCTTCTCTAAACCTCTATTTATCTATCTCTCTCTCCTTCTCTAAACCTCAATTTATCTATCTCTCTCTCCTTCTCTAAACCTCAATTTATCTACCTCTCTCTCCTTCTCTAAACCTCTATTTATCTACCTCTCTCTCCTTCTCTAAACCTCTATTTATCTACCTCTCTCTCCTTCTCTAAACCTCTATTTATCTACCTCTCTCTCCTTCTCTAAACCTCAATTTATCTACCTCTCTCTCCTTCTCTAAACCTCTATTTATCTATCTCTCTCCTTCTCTAAACCCCTATTTCTCTACCTCTCTCTCCTTCTCTAAACCTCAATTTATCTATCTCTCTCTACTTCTCTAAACCTCTATTTATCTAACTCTCTCTCCTTCTCTAAACCTCTATTTATCTAACTCTCTCTCCTTCTCTAAACCTCTATTTATCTACCTCTCTCTCCTTCTCTAAACCTCTATTTATCTACCTCTCTCTCCTTCTCTAAACCTCTATTTATCTACCTCTCTCTCCTTCTCTAAACCTCTATTTATCTACCTCTCTCTCCTTCTCTAAACCTCTATTTATCTAACTCTCTCTCCTTCTCTAAACCTCTATTTATCTACCTCTCTCTCCTTCTCTAAACCTCTATTTATCTACCTCTCTCTCCTTCTCTAAACCTCTATTTATCTACCTCTCTCTCCTTCTCTAAACCTCTATTTATCTACCTCTCTCTCCTTCTCTAAACCTCTATTTATCTACCTCTCTCTCCTTCTCTAAACCTCTATTTATCTCTCTCTAAACTTCTCTATTCATCAACCTCTCTATATACACTACCGTTCAAAAGTTTGATGTCACTTAGAAACGTCCTTGATTTTGAAAGAAAAGCAATTTTGTTGTCCATTAAAATAACATAAAATTTATCAGAAATGCGGTGTAGACATTGTTAATGTTGCAAATGACTATTGTAGCTGGAAACGGCTGATTTTAATGGAATATCGACAGTTGAAGTCGGAAGTTTACATACACCTTAGCCAAATACATTTAAACTCAATTTATCACAATTCCTGACATTTAATCCTAGTAAAAAATCCCTGTCTTAGGTCAGTTAGGTTCACCACTTTCTTTTAAGAATGTGAAATGTCAGAATAATAGTAGAGAGAATTATTTATTTCAGCTTTATTTCTTTCATCACATTCCTAGTGGGTCAGAAGTTTACATACACTCAATTAGTATTTGGTAGCATTGGCTTTAAATTGTTTAACTTGGGTCTGTAACGATCGTCTAAGGGAGGAGACCAAAACGCAGCGTGGTAAGTGTTCATGCCTTTTAATGAGAAGTGAACACTATGACAAAAATAACAAAGTGATAAACGAAAATCGAACAACACGAAACAGTTCTGTCTGGTACAGACACAAAGACAGAAAACACCTACCCACCAAACACAGGTGGGAAAAGGCTGGAGCGCGACCTAAGTATGGTTCTCAATCAGAGACAACGATAGACAGCTGCCTCTGATTGAGAACCACACCCGGCCACACACACAGAAATAAAAAACATAGAACACAAAACATAGAATGCCCACCCCAACTCACGCCCCGACCAAACCAAAATAGAGACATAAAAAGGATCTCTAAGGTCAGGGCGTGACAGGGTCAAACGTCTCGGTAGCCTTCCACAAGCTTCCCACAATAAGTTGGTTGAATTTTGGCCAATTCCTCCTCACAGAGCTGGTGTAACTGAGTCAGGTTTGTAGGCCTCCTTGCTCGCGCACGCTTTTTCAGTTCTGCCCACATATTTTCTATAGGATTGAGGTCAGGGCTTTGTGATGGCCACTCCAATACCTTGACTTTGTTGTCCTTAAGCCATTTTGCCACAACTTTGGAAGTGTGCTTGGGGTCATTGTCCATTTGGAAGACCCATTTGCGACCAAGCTTTAACTTCCTGACTGATGTCTTGAGATGTTGCTTCAATATATCCACATAATTTCCCCTCCTCATGATGCCATATACAGTCCCTCCTGCAGCAAAGCACCCCCACAACATGATGCTGCCACCCCCGTGCTTCACGGTTGAGATGGTGATCTTCGGCTTGCAAGCCTCCCCCTTTTTCCTCCAAACATAATGATGGGCATTATGGCCAAACAGTTCTATTTTTGTTTCATCAGACCAGAGGACATTTCTACAAAAAGTATGATGTTTGTCCCCATGTGCAGTTGCAAACTGTAGTCTGGCTTTTTTATGGCGGTTTTGGAGCAGTGGCTTCTTCCTTGCTGAGCGGCCTTTCAGGTTATGTCGATATAGGACTCGTTTTACTGTGGATATAGATACTTTTGTACCCGTTTCCTCCAGCATCTTCACAAGGTCCTTTGCTGTTGTTCTGGGATTGATTTGCACTTTTCGCACCAAAGTACGTTCATCTCTAGGAGACAGAACGCGTCTCCTTCCTGAGCGGTATGACGGCTGCGTGGTCCCATGGTGTTTATACTTGCATACTATTGTTTGTACAGATGAACGTGGTACCTTCAGGCGTTCATCTTTTAGCCTTCATTTCTCAGAACAAGAATAGACTGACGAGTTTCAGAAGAAAGTTCTTTGTTTCTGGCCATTTTGAGCCTGTAATCGAACCCACAAATGCTGATGCTCCAGATAGTCAACTAGTCTAAAGAAGGACAGTTGTATTGCTTCTTAATATAGGACAAACGTTTTCAGCTGTGCTAACATAATTGCAAAAGGGTTTTCTAATGATCAATTAGCCTTTTAAAATGATAAACTTGGATTAGCTAACACAACGTGCCATTGGAACACAGGAGTGATGGTTGCTGATAATGGGCCTCTGTACGCCTATGTAGATATTGCATTAAAAATCTGCCTTTTCCAGCTACAATAGTCATTTACAACATTAACAATCTCTACACTGTATTTCTGATCAATTTGATGATATTTTAATGGACAAAAAAATAGCTTTTCTTTAAAAAAAAAATGAAATTTCTAAGTGACCCCAAACTTTGAACGGTAGTTTATATACCTCTCATTTGTCTACCTCTCACTCTCTCTCTCTCTCTCTAGTGCTCTCTCTCCAACTCTCTCTCTATATATAACTCTCTCTATATATATATCTCTCTCTATATATAACTCTCTCTCTCTCTCAATGTTTACATTGCCAAAGCAAGTGAAATAGATAATAAGCAAAAGTCTCTCTCTCTCTCTACTCTACTCGTCTTGTCTCACCATGTCTCGCCTGCGTCTCATCTGGGGCTCTGATGGGGAGTGACTCTCTCTTTACCCATCTGATTGAAGACAGAAGGACTCCCTCTATCTCTCCTTCTCAGACCCCCCTCTCTCTATCCTTCTCATCCCCCTTCTTAATCTAACAAACACAGGGCCAGTCTCTCTCTCTCTCCCCCGCCATTGTAATGCATCCCAACACATACTGTTACCCTCCCCTGTCTTTCCCTCTCTTTTCTCTCTCCCTCCTTCAGAGCATAGAATCATTTAATTACCGCTCCAAGCTGTGTTGGCAGGCTGTTGAATGCCTTCCTCTCACAGACTGTAGGAAACAATTTACCCTGAGACACACACACACACACACACACACACAAACACATACACATACACACACACCAACACATAGACATACACATACACGTACACACACACACACTCAATCAAACACAAACACACACACACACACTTTCACTCTCTTAAAGGGGATTACGGTGGCAGGTTTTTCTTTTTTTAGTAATATTTTCTTTTATTTATTTTTAGACAACTTAACATACATACATTTCAACAAACATTAATGACATCACAGTTGCTCAGACCCATCCCCCCGTATCTACACCCAATGGTGTTTCTAATACTTGCAAGACTCTGCCTCATATGACTTCAGATTGTGTTATGTTGATTCTGTCTGTAGCCCCCGCAACAAAATCTATATTTAAATAATAAAGCATTTGATTCTTCCATTCTCATAACATTGGAGTATCATTTGACTTCCAGTATTTAAGCAATAGCTTCTTCAATATAGGTGACAAAAATAATATTGTCCTACCCACTGGGTATCTCACCGCACATTCATATGCAAATAGACGTATTAAAAGTACCTTTACATTGGAAATCTTCTGACGGACAGCTTTCTAACTCTGCCCATAACTTTTCAACTTTATCGCACTCCCAGAAGGGATGAATTATGGAGTCCTTGTTGGTTTTACACTACAGACTCTGGGTGGCAGGTCTTTCCAGAGTTCACAGAATTCCCTCTCCTCATCGGAGCCCTGGGAATAACAACACACGGATTAGCCTACCACTTTATCCCATTAACAGAGGGGCTGGAGGGTAGGAAGGATGTATGGTATTTGAGAGAGAGAGAGAGAGTGTGTGTGTGTGTGTGTGTGTGTGTGTGTGTGTGTGTGTGTGTGTGTGTGTGTGTGTGTGTGTGTGTGTGTGTGTGTGTGTGTGTGTGTGTGTGTGTGTGTGTGTGTGTGTGTGTGTGTGTGTGTGTGTGTGTGTGTGTGTGTGTGTGTGTGTGTGTGTGTGTGTGTGTGTGTGTGTGTCTGACCCCACTCTAACACTGACAGGCCAGGATAACAACACTGTGTCTTTTGTCTAAACCATGGAAGTCATCGATCACTTTGTAATGAAGAAGTTAAATATCTATCCACAATTTACAGCCCAACATCGCCTTTTCCTTTCTCTCTTTCTCTCTTTCTCACCCTGCAGCATTTTGAAAGGTTTCCCTCTTTTTCTCTCCCTTTACTACAGAAACACAGACAATACATGATGGACCACTCATTTTATCTCACTGCTTTTCAGTTGTTCAACCTCTTTTCTTATCCCTCCCTCTTTGTTTTTGCTCTTTCTCTTTTTTGTTTTCTTCTCTCCATGGTGATTGTCCTCCCTATAGGGTTGAGGTATTCATCAAGTGGGCGTGGCCTAATTAATGACCTCCTACTGCTGTTGTAATGGGCTGTTAAATACAAACTGCTTTACAACGTCTAATCATTACATTATCACACACACACACGCACGCACGCAAACACACACGCACGCACACACACGCACGCGCACACACACGCATGGACGCACACGCATGCCCATGCATTCAAACACACACGCACACAGGGTCAGTCCTTTAGTTCTTTACACACATTGGATGAATAACAGTCCATTGAACAGAGACTATATCAGTCCAGCTCTGTAGCTGTTCCAACCAAGCCATTGTCTGCATGGCTGAGAGGGAAGTCACCAATCTGTAGCAGTAGTAACACTTCATATGGTGTGATGGATGGACAGAGAAAAGAGAGAGGGTGAGAGAGAAAAGAGAGAGGGTGAGAGAGAAAAGAGAGAGGGTGAGAGAGAAAAGAGAGAGGGTGAGAGAGAAAAGAGAGAGGGTGAGCGAGAAAAGAGAGAGGGGTGAAGAGAGAAAAGAGAGAGGAGTAGAGAGAGAGTGTGAAAGGAGCTGGACATGTATAGGTTGTTTATAAGGCACAGGATAGTTCATGTGTAGGTTGTGCGACAAGTCTGTGTGGGTGCATTCGTGCGTGCAAGTGTGTGTGCGTGAGAGTGCATGTGTGTGTGTCAGCAGAATAGAGGTCAACAGTGCCCTCCTTCACTTTCATCACCTCATCATTAGTGTTCCACAGTCTGAAGACAGACTGGAGGGAGAAAGAGAGAGAGGGAGGGGTGCTTGAAGAAAGAAAGAGAGAGAGGGAGGGGTGCTTGAAGAAAGAAAGAGAGAGAGGAGGGAGAGAGAGAGAGAGAGAAATGGAAGGGGTGGGAGAGAGAGGGATACAAAGAGGGAGAAAGAGTGTGGCAGAGAAAGGGAAAGAAGAGAGTGAGAGACGAGGGACAGGACAGAGAGCGAGCGAGAGAAAGAGAGAATGGGGGAGAGAGAGAGAGAGAGAGAGAGAGAGAGAGAGAGAGAGAGAGAGAGAGAGAGAGAGAGAGAGAGAGAGAAAGAGAGAGAGAGAGAGAGAGAGAGAGAGAGAGAGAGAGAGAGAGAGAGAGAGAGAGAGAGAGAGAGAGAGAGAGAGAGAGAGAGAGAGAGAGAGAGAGAGAGAGAGAGAGAGAGAGAGAGAGAGAGAGAGAATGGGAGAGAGACGTGCACCTCAATATTCTCAGCTAGAGCATTGGCCAGCTGGTAAAGAGGTTGAACCTGACTCCTCTAGTATGCTTGGCCTAAAGTCAATGATCTACAAACACGCAGAAGCAATTCCCCATGACAGTGCCATGATGGATTAGCTATGTTAATTCAGCCATTACAACACAAACATCCCAATCAGTGCAGTATGGTAAAGCCATCCACTACTAACATAGGAGCAGTATGGTTTAGATATCTACCGTGGAGCTATCACTACGTGGACAAGAAGGCAGAGAACAAACAGCGTGGGTTACTATGCATGAGACTCTACCTGTCTTTTGGGGGTTTAGGTCATGTTACCTGTCTGACAAATGTTTCTAAAAGCACTATACAAATATTATTTCATTGATTGATATGTTTTCTGGGTTGCAGAGCTGTTGGTTTCTGTGTGTATGTGTGTGTGTGTGCACGCCTGCATGGGAATCAGAGAGATATGGACAGAGAAGGTGAGAGTGGGGGATAGATATCTCTTTATGCAACCTCATTAAATTGAACCATATTATGAATTGAAAACATCTGTTGAAATAGACGATCTGGTTCATTCAAATCAACACAGTACCCTGACCTCCTGTCTATTAAAACAAGAAGGCAAATAAACCACAAACAAACCAAAGGCAGATAAATGATGCTCATTCACACAAACAATACAATATGTACAATTCTCCAGCGTTTCAATGAATGCAAATTCATATTACGTAAGACAAACAATAATAGGAAGTCAAAGCATTGTTTATCAGTTCATTCTTTTATATGTTTATCTGTCGTTCCAACGAGCCAGTAGCGCGTGTTTTCTCCTCTGAACCTGCCCCTTGTTATATATGTCTATCTATCTATCTATCTATCTATCTATCTATCTATCTATCTATCTATCTATCTATCTATCAATTCAATTCAATTCAATTTCAATTTAAGGGCTTTATTGGCATGGGAAACATATGTTAACATTGCCAAAGCAAGTGAAGTAGATAATAAACAAAAGTGAAATAAACAATAAAAATGAACATTAAACATTACACTCACAAAAGTTCCAAAAGAATAAAGACAACAAATGTCATATTATGTGCAAATAGTTAAAGTACAAAAGGGGAAATAAATAAACAGAAATAAACATCTTCACTGGTTTCCCTTTTCTTGTGGCAACAGGTCACATCTTGCTGCTGTGATGTCACACTGTGGTGTTTCACCCAGTAGATATGGGACTTTATCAAAATTGGATTTGTTTTCAAATTCTTTGTGGATCTGTGTAATCTGAGGGAAATATGTCTCTCTAATATGGTCATACATTGGGCAGGAGGTTAGGAAGTGCAGCTCAGTTTACACCTCATTTTCTGGGCAGTGTGCACATAGCCTGTTTTCTCTTGAGAGCCATGTCTGCCTACGGCGGCCTTTCTCAATAGCAAGGCTATGCTCACTGAGTCTATCATCTATCTATCTATAGTATCTATATATCTATCTATCAATCAATCAATCTATATATCTATATATATATATATATATATATCTATATATATATATATCTATATACATATATATATATATATATATATATATATATATATATAGATATATAGATTGATTGATAGATAGATATATAGATACTATAGATAGATAGATGATAGACTCAGTGAGCATAGCCTTGAAAATGGCAACCAGCTGGAGCATCCTGGAGTCGCCTCTTCACTGTTGATGTTGAGACTGGTGTTTTGCGGGTACTATTTAAGGAAGCTGCCAGTTGAGGACTTGTGAGGTGTCTGTTTCTCAAACTAGACACTCTAATGTACTTGTCCTCTTGCTCAGTTGTGCACCGGGGCCTCCTACTCCTCTTTCTATTTTGGTTATAGCCAGTTTGCTCTGTTCTGTGAAGGGATCAGTACACAGCGCTGTAACAGATCTTCAGTTTCTTGGCAATTTCTCACATGGAATAGCCTTCATTTCTCAGAACAAGAATAGACTGACGAGTTTCAGAAGAAAGTTCTTTGTTTCTGGCCATTTTGAACCTGTAATCGAACTCACAAATGCTGATGCTCCAGATACTCAACTAGTCAGTTTTATCTACAGTATCTATCTATCGATCTAAACGTACCATGAATATATGAGGGTCAGCAGGTAGCCTAGTGGTTATCGCGTTGGGAAAGTAACTGAACAGTTGCTATTTCAAATCCCAGGGCTGACAAGGTCAAAATCTGTCGATGTACCCGTGAGCAAGGCACTTAACTCTATCATCTCCAGGGTCGCCATTGATAATGTCAGACCCTGGCCGTGACCCCACTCCCCGAGGGTGTCTCAGGGAGAGTTACGATATGCAAAAAACACATTTACAATTCACATGTGTATAATACACACTTGAACATGTGTGAAATAAGACAATTATAATCACCCATCTAATTATTATTATATAAAAGTACATTACGAGCCATAGCATATGCTTACAGTATGTAAAAAATAACAACATTATAACAATAAAAAAAAAATATCCAAGGACATTACAGATCTTAATTTGAGCCAGTTTGTTACAGCAGGGAAAGAATCCTGCAGCAACAAAACATTTGAATTATTATATGGATTATAATTCATTGACATTTTTGTACGGGTTGATAAACTTTCATAAGTCTGACATTTGCATTTCCTGCCATGCAGGAAAATACTCAGCATCAAAAGAGTGATCAAATTAAAATCCTACATCGATATCAATTATGTGGAATAGTGCACAGAGTAAAGCACTGCATGAAAAGAGGGATATCCAGGAAAGTGTTGATAAATAGTACATGCACGCATGCAGGCACACGCACACACACACACACACTTCCTCCTCATCAAAAGTCGACCCCACTTAAAGATATGGGGGGTGGGTTGCTGGGTCGTTTAGCCCATATGTGCTCTGTATTGATGGATAGTCAAATGCTGCTGAAAAGGCTGCATTCATATGCTGATATTCTCTCATATCAGCAGACAGACAGCCACACACACCGTACGCATGGCCACCAGACCACTGCCAATGTCACTCACGGAGAGGAGCAGAGAAAAAAGGGAGAGAAAAGAGAGGGAATAGAGAGGCAGAGAGCGAAGAGAGAGAAGAGAGGCAGAGAGAAAAGAGAGAGAGAAAAGAGAGAGAAGAGAGGCAGAGAGAAAAGAGAGAGAGAAGAGAGAGAGAAGAGAGGCAGAGAGAAAAGTGAGAGAGAAGAGAGAGAAGAGAGGCGGAGAGAAAAGAGAGAGAGAAGAGAGGCAGAGAGAAAAGAGAAATGATCCTATTAATATCATTCTGTGGTTTTATAATCATGTCTGATGTCTCACTCTTAGCACCATTAGAATTTCTGAGATGATATAGCCAGGAATATAAACAGGCCTAACTGACCAATTAGATGTATCATTATGATTCTGTCTCTCTTTTTTAAAGGAGGGAGGTTTTGAAAGGGACTGTAAGATATACTCTATATTTAATATAGAGTAACAAGCTTTTAACACACAGACTCACACACGCACGCACACACACTGTGCGTCCCCCCATCTGTCTTTTTGTGGGAGGTCAAATGGTGGCCAATTAGAGCTGTCACCTGTTCAGGTCGTCATGGTAATGATCCTATTACAATATTCATATTCTTCTATTATCATAGAGTTGTAGAACGCTGGGGAGTGGAGCAGACCTGTGTTGTCACTACCACACCTGTGTAGAATAGGATTTTTGTTTTCCCACCACTCTCTCTCTCTCTCTCTCTCTGTCTCTCTCACTTTCACTCTGTCTCTCTCTCTCTGTCTCTCGCTCTCTCGCTCTCTGTCTCTCTCTCTCTCTGTCTCTCTCTCTCTCTGTCTCTCTCACTTTCACTCTGTCTCTCTCTCTCTCTCTGTCTCTCTCTCGCTCTCGCTCTCTGTCTCTGTCTCTGTCTCTCTCTCTCGCTCTCTGTCTGTCTGTCTGTCTGTCTGTCTGTCTGTCTGTCTGTCTGTCTGTCTGTCTGTCTGTCTGTCTGTCTGTCTGTCTGTCTGTCTGTCTGTCTGTCTGTCTGTCTGTCTGTCTGTCTGTCTGTCTGTCTGTCTGTCTCTCTCTCTCTCTCTCTCTCTCTGTCTCTCTCTGTCTCTCTCTGTCTCTCTGTCTCTCTGTCTCTCTGTCTCTGTCTCTCCTAATCTTCCTTCTCTGTACTGAAGAGAGGGCAGACTGGAATGCCACTTAGCACTAATGACTATTATAATGCTGAGTCTAGTTTCTGGTGTGTGTGTGTGTGTGTCGGGTGAGTGTGTCAGGTGAGAGTGTGTCAGGTGTGTGTGTCAGGTGAGAGTGTGTCAGGTGAGAGTGTGTCAGGTGAGAGAGTGTCAGGTGAGAGTGTGTCAGGTGTGTGTGTGTGTCAGGTCTGTGCATGTTTGCAAGCGTTTGCCATATGTGTTTGGGTCAGGTGTGTGTGTGTCAGGTGTGTTTGGGTCAGGTGTGTGTGTGTCAGGTGTGTGTGTGTCAGGTGTGTTTGGGTCAGGTGTGTGTGTTTCAGGTGTGTTTGGGTCAGGTGTGTGTGTGTCAGGTGTGTTTGGGTCAGGTAAGTGTGTGTCGGGTGTGTTTGTGTCAGGTGTGTGTGTGTGTGTCAGGTATGTGTGTGTCAGTTGTGTGTGTGTCAGGTGTATTTGGGTCAGGTGTGTGTGTGTCAGGTGTGTTTGGGTCAGGTGTGTGTGTGTCAGGTGAGAGTGTGTAAGGTGAGAGTGTGTCAGGTGAGAGTGTATCAGGTGTATTTGGGTCAGGTGTGTGTGTGTCAGGTGTGTTTGGGTCAGGTGTGTGTGTGTCAGGTGAGAGTGTGTAAGGTGAGAGTGTGTCAGGTGAGAGTGTATCAGGTGTATTTGGGTCAGGTGTGTGTGTGTCAGGTGTGTTTGGGTCAGGTGTGTGTGTGTCAGGTGAGAGTGTGTAAGGTGAGAGTGTGTCAGGTGAGAGTGTATCAGGTGAGAGTGTGTCAGGTGTGTGTGTGTCAGGTGAGAGTGTGTCAGGTGAGAGAGTGTCAGGTGAGAGTGTGTCAGGTGTGTGTGTCAGGTGAGAGTGTGTCAGGTGTGTGTGTCTGTCAGGTGTGTGTGTGTCAGGTGTGTTTGGGTGAGGTGTATGTGTCAGGTGTGTTTGGGTCAGGTGTGTGTGTGTCAGGTGTGTTTGAGTCAGGTGTGTGTGTGTCAGGTGTGTTTGGGTCAGGTGTGTGTGTGTGTTCATGTGTCAGTCTGACCTCCAATAGATGAATTGGGAATATAACATAGAGAAAAGAACGGAGCCTCATTATAGAAGACAACTCTTTGTGTCTGTCTTCAAATCCACAAAACACATTTAATGATCTAAATATATTCTCTCTCTTCTCCTCTGTCTGTCTGTCTGTCTGTCTGTCTGTCTGTCTGTCTGTCTGTCTGTCTGTCTGTCTGTCTGTCTGTCTGTCTGTCTGTCTGTCTGTCTCTCTGTCTGTCTGTCTGTCTGTCTGTCTGTCTGTCTGTCTGTCAGGTGAGAGTGTGTCAGGTGAGAGTGTGTCAGGTGAGAATGTGTCAGGTGAGAGTCAAGTGAGAGTGTGTCAAGTGAGAGTGTGT
>NC_092114.1:28292429-28317429 GCF_045679555.1 Salvelinus alpinus
ACCTTACACACACACACAAGTGTAAGGGATAAAGAATATGTACATAAAGATATATGGATGAGTGGTGGTACAGAACGGCATGGCAGATGCAGTAGATGGTATAGAGTACGGTATATACATATGAGATGAGTACTGTAGGGTATGTAAACATAAAGTGGCATAGTTTAAAGTGGCTAGTGGTACATGTATTGCATAAAGATGGCAAGATGCAGTAGATGATATAGAGTACAGTATATATACATATGAGATGGGTAATGTAGGGTATGTAAACATTGTATTAAGTGGCATTGCTTAAAGTGGCTAGTGGTACATTTTTACATAATTTCCATCAATTCCCATTTTTAAAGTGGCTGGAGTTGAGTCAGTATGTTGGCAGCGGCCGCTAAATGTTAGTGGTGGCTGTTTAACAGTCTGATGGCCTTGAGATAGAAGCTGTTTTTCAGTCTCTCGGTCCCTGCTTTGATGCACCTGTACTGACCTCGCCTTCTGGATGATAGCGGGGTGAACAGGCAGTGGCTTGGGTGGTTGTTGTCCTTGATGATCTTTATGGCCTTCCTGTGACATCGGGTGGTGTAGGTGTCCTGGAGGGCAGGTAGTTTGCCCCTGGTGATGCGTTCTGCAGACCTCACTACCCTCTGGAGAGCCTTACGGTTGTGGGCGGAGCAGTTGCCGTACCAGGCGGTGATACAGCCCGACAGGATGCTCTCGATTGTGCATCTGTAGAAGTTTGTGAGTGCTTTTGGTGACAAGCCGAATTTCTTCAGCCTCCTGAGGTTGAAGAGGCGCTGCTGCGCCTTCTTCACAACGCTGTCTGTGTGGGTGGACCAGTTCAGTTTGTCCGTGATGTGTACACCGAGGAACTTAAAACTTTCCACCTTCTCCACTACTGACCCGTCGATGTGGATAGGGGGGTGCTCCCTCTGCTGTTTCCTGAAGTCCACAATCATCTCCTTTGTTTTGTTGACGTTGAGTATGAGGTTATTTTCCTGACACCACACTCCGAGGGCCCTCACCTCCTCCCTGTAGGCCGTCTCGTCGTTGTTGGTGATCAAGCCTACCACTGTAGTGTCATCCGCAAACTTGATGATTGAGTTGGAGGCGTGCATGGCCACGCAGTCGTGGGTGAACAGGGAGTACAGGAGAGGGCTCAGAACGCACCCTTGTGGGGCCCCAGTGTTGAGGATCAGCGGGGTGGAGATGTTGTTACCTACCCTCACCACCTGGGGGCGGCCCGTCAGGAAGTCCAGGACCCAGTTGCACAGGGCGGGGTCGAGACCCAGGGTCTCGAGCTTGATGACGAGTTTGGAGGGTACTATGGTGTTAAATGCTGAGCTGTAATCGATGAACAGCATTCTCACATGGGTATTCCTCTTGTCCAGATGGGTTAGGGCAGTGTGCAGTGTGGTTGCGATTGCGTCGTCTGTGGACCTATTGGGTCGGTAAGCAAATTGGAGTGGGTCTAGGGTGTCCGGTAGGGTGGAGGTGATATGGTCCTTGACTAGTCTCTCAAAGCACTTCATGATGACGGAAGTGAGTGCTACGGGGCGGTAGTCGTTTAGCTCAGTTACCTTAGCTTTCTTGGGAACAGGAACAATGGTGGCCCTCTTGAAGCATGTGGGAACAGCAGACTGGGATAAGGATTGATTGAATATGTCCGTAAACACACCAGCCAGCTGGTCTGCGCATGCTCTGAGGACGCGGCTGGGAATGCCGTCTGGGCCTGCAGCCTTGCGAGGGTTAACACGTTTAAATGTTTTACTCACCTCGGCTGCAGTGAAGGAGAGCCCGCAGGTTTTGGTAGGGGGCCGTGTCAGTGGCACTGTATTGTCCTCAAAGCGGGCAAAAAAGTTGTTTAGCCTGTCTGGGAGCAAGACATCCTGGTCCTCGACGGGGCTGGTTTTCTTTTTGTAATCCGTGATTGACTGTAGACCCTGCCACATACCTCTTGTGTCTGAGCTGTTGAATTTCGACTCGATTTTGTCTCTGTACTGAGACTTGGCCTGTTTGATTGCCTTGCGGAGAGAATAGCTACACTGTTTGTATTCGGTCATGCTTCCGGTCACCTTGCCCTGGTTAAAAGCAGTGGTTCGCGCTTTCAGTTTCACGCGAATGCTGCCGTCAATCCACGGTTTCTGGTTTGGGAATGTTTTTATCGTTGCTGTGGGTACGACATCGTCAATGCACTTCCTAATGAACTCGCTCACCGAATCAGCATATTCGTCAATATTGTTGTTGGACGCGATGCGGAACATATTCCAATCTGCGTGATCGAAGCAGTCTTGAAGCGTGGATTCAGATTGGTCGGACCAGCGTTGAACAGACCTGAGCGCGGGAGCTTGTTGTTTGAGTTTTTGTTTGTAGGCTGGAATCAACAAAATGGAGTCGTGGTCAGCTTTTCCGAAAGGGGGGCGGGGGAGGGCCTTATAAGCGTCGCGGAAATTAGTGTAACAATGGTCTAGTGTTTTTCCAGCCCTGGTAGCACAATCGATATGCTGATAGAATTTAGGGAGTTTTGTTTTTAGATTAGCCTTGTTAAAATCCCCAGCTACGATGAATGCAGCCTCAGGGTGTGTGGTTTCCAGTTTACAAAGAGTCAGATAAAGTTCGTTCAGGGCCATCGATGTGTCTGCTTGGGGGGGAATGTATACGGCTGTGATTATGATTGACGAGAATTCCCTTGGTAGATAATGCGGTCGACATTTGATTGTGAGGAGTTCTAGATCAGGTGAACAGAACGACTTGAGTTCTTGTGTGTTGTTATGATGATCACACCACTTCTCGTTAATCATAAGGCATACCCCCCCGCCCCTCTTCTTACCGGAAAGATGTTTGTTTCTGTCGGCGCGATGCATGGAGAAACCAGCTGGCTGCACCGACTCCGTTAGCGTCCCTTGAGTTAGCCATGTTTCCGTGAAGCAGAGCACGTTGCAATCGTTGCGATTACAGTACGTATTTACTGTATATAGACCTCGTCTTGATTTCACTCTCACATGCCACCCGCAGAAGAGCTACTTTAACACCCCCCCATGCACACACACATACACACACATACACACACATGCACACTCATGCACACTCATGCATACTCATGCACACACATGCACACACATGCATACTGCACACACGACCACACCGCCATGCACGAACTCTGAGATGTTGATCCAAATAGGACCATCAACAGTCAGTCGTATAAATACCACTGGGTTTCCCATCCTTTGGAACTTTCCCTTCCATCAGCCAGCATCAGGGAATGTATGTTTACCTGCATTAGTAGCTAAAAGAGAAAAGTCAATATTAAGATACGCTCTTAAATATGCACTTAAATCTTTTTGTGGACATAAAGATGTGTTGGAAATAAAACATGCTGTGACTTTCTAACAACAAATGCAATTGAACCATTGCCAGACACATATGCCCGTTGGTATGTTATTGCAGGCTTTGACACGTTCCAGATCTTTCCCTGCAGAAACTGTATTGAGTTTATTGGTTGCTGTGTTGTGCTCCAGGGGTCGTCCTATACTTGTTGTCATCATTGCTATTAATATCTGGAGTGTGACTTGTTTGTGAGGTTGTGAGGTGGCGTCAGCGCTCGTGACCTGTCAGACAGACAGCTAGCTGCCGTCACTCAAACAGGGATTACCAGATCTCCAGACCTGGGGCAAATACACACCTCAAATGGCAGGGAGCAGTGATGTACCCTATGTACCTTTTAAGTAAATACGTGCTCATATCTGCACCATAGAGTAAACCCTGTTGCTACCCTCATGTCTTTATGATACTGGTCCTTTTGTTGTTCAGAAATATGAATAATACTTCTAGAAGCTACACATTATCCCTCTGACCACAGAACCTACTGTGAATTCAGACTGGAGGATTTGACCTCATTTGTACTCTGGTACTGTTTGCTGTAAAGCTCTGCCAGTGATAAATCCCTGTGTGTTTGTGTGTGTGTGTGTGTGTGTCAGTGAAACTCCTGCCTATCTGTCATTCTCACAGTCTGGGTGATGGGTGCGACATGTCGACGCGCCAGGCAGTCGCTGCCACACACACACACACACACACACACACACACACACACACACACACACACACACACACACACACACACACACACACACACACACACACACACACACACACACACACACACACACACACACACACAAACAAACAGCCGTCTGGTATTTCAGTGAGGACCCAGGTATAGACTCAGACAGACAGAGACATCCAGTGTCAACAGCAACCACTGCCAGCTACCGCTCTCTCTCTCTGTTTGTGTATGTGTGTTTTTGGTTTTACAATCCTTGTGGGGACCAGAAATCCTCACAAGGATAGTAAATGAAGGAAAACATTTGGACAAGTGGGGACATTTCGACAGTCCCCACAAGGGAAAAGGTAATTTTAGGCTTAGGGGTTAGGTTTAGGCTTAGGGGTTAGGAGTTCGGGTTAGAATTGGGGTTAGGGGTTAGGGGTTAGGGTTAGGAGTTAGGGTTAGGTTTAGGGTTAGGGTTAGGGTTAAGGTTAAGGTTAAGGGTTAATGGTTAAGGGTTAGGGAAAATAGGTTTTTGAATGGGAATCAATTGTTTGATTCCCACAAGGATAGTAAAACAAGTGTGTGTGTGTGTGTGTAACCGATGTGAAATGGCTAGCTAGGTAGCGGTTAACAACTACTTCAAGGTTTCAGAGCAAGTGACGTCACCGACTGAAAGGCTGCTAGCGCGCACCACCGCTACCTAGCTAGCCATTTCACATCGGTTACATGTGCGTGTGGGTGTGCGTGTGCGTGCGTGTGTGTGTGTATGTAGAGAGAGATGGAGAATCATATCATCTCAGATTCAGCTTTTTTCACATGAAATATTCCCTGAATCATTGAAAAGGCCAATAGTTCAGAGCTGTAGAGCAGGTCTGAATGATAACATTTTTCAAACAGCATCATTACATCCACACGTACCATTTAGTAACCAGGTCAACAGAATTACAGACATCAGGAAGGTGAGGAGGACAGTAGAGGCTTAGCTAAGCTCAGAAGTGTGAAAAGGTGTTTGCCCCTGGAAGCCTCTGGCTGTGTCCGAATGGCATCCTATTCCCTGTATAGTGCACTACTTATGATCAGAGCCCTATGGGCCCTGGTCAAAAGTAATGCACTACATAGGGAATAGGATGTCATTCGGGGCACAGCCTCTGTGTGTGTCAGGAGTGAGAAGAACTCTGCAGCACATTTCCTCTGGTCTGATTGACTTCCTGTCTCCGTGCCACTCTCCTTCCTCCCATTCAACTAAGTTCTTTATTTTCAGGCCAGGTCATTGTGTTCCAGAGACCAGTCTGACCACCGTTTTCAGACACTCTGCAGAGTAGTGGACAGGACAGTGGACAGTGTAAATCCAATCCAATTTTATTTGTCATATGCTTCGTAAGCAACAGGTGTAGACTAAGAGGTAAATGCTTACTTACGGGCCCTTCCCAACAATGAAAAAATAATAACAGGAGGAATAAATACACAATGAGTAATGATAACTTGGCTATATACACGGGGTACCAGTACCCAGTCGATGTGCAGGGGTATGAGGTAATTGAGGTAGATATGACTAGGCAACAGGATAGATAATAACGGTAGCAGTAGCATATGTGATGAGTCAAAAGAGTTAGTGCAAAGAGGGTTAATGCAGATAGTCCAGGTAGCTATTTGATTAACTATTTAGTAGTCTTATGGCTTGGGGGTAGAAGCTGTTCAGGTTACTGTTGGTTCCAGCCTTGGTGCACCGGTACAGCATGCAGTGCAGTAGCAGGGAGAACAGTCTATGACTTGGGTGGCTGGAGTCTTTGACAATTTAGGGCCTTCCTCTGACACCGGCTGGTATAAAGGTCCTGGATGGCAGGGAGCTCGGCACCAGTGATGTACCCTCTGTAGGGCCTTGCGGTCGGATGCCAAGCAGTTGACATACCAAGCACTGATGAGGCCAGTGGTGCAGCTGTAGAACCTTTTAAGGATCTGAGGGCCCATGTCAAATCTTGTCAGCCTCCTGAAGGGGAAGAGGTGTTGTCATACCTTCTTTACGACTGTGTTGGTGTGTGTGGACCATGTTAATTCCTTAGTGATGTGGAACTTGAAGTTCTCGACCCACTCCACTACAGCCCTGTCTATGTGGATTTGTATTTGTATTTATTAAGGATCCCCATTAGCTGCTACGAAGGCAGCAGCTACTCTTCCTGGGGTCCAACAACATTAAGGCAGTTATACACAACAAATATTACAAGACATTACATTTCATAACACTTTTCACAACACATTAAGTGTGTTCCCTCAGGCCACTACTCTACTACCACACATCTACAATACAAAATCCATGTGTACGTGTGTGTAGAGTGTGTGTCTTATCATGTGTATGTGTGTATGTGCATGTGTGTGTGTCTCTTCACAGTCCCCGCTGTTCCACAAGGTGTATTTTTTATCCGTTTTTTTATCTGATTCTACTGCTGCATCAGTTACTTGATGTGGAATAGAGTTCCATGTAGCCATGGCTCTATGGAGTACTGTGTGCCTCCCATAGTCTGTTCTGGACTTGGGGACTGTGAAAAGACCTCTGGTTGTATGTCTTGTGGCGTAGGCATGGATGTCTGTGCTGGGTGCTAGTAGTTTAAACAGACAGCTCAGTGCATTCAGCATGTCAATACTTCTTAGAAAAACAAGTAGTGATGAAGTCAAACTCTCCTCTACTTTGAGCCATGAGAGATTGACATACGTATTATTAATGTTAGCTCTCCGTGTACAATCTTTTCTATGTCCCTCTTTGTGGCACCTGACCACACAACTTGACAGTAGTCTAGGTGCAACAAAACTAGGGCCTGTAGGACCTGCCTTGTTGATAGTGTTGTTAAGAAAGAAGAACTGCATTTTATTATGGACTTATCCCTATCCTAGCTACTGTTGCATCAACATGATTTGACAGTTTACAATCCAGGGTTACTCCAAACAGGTTAGTCACCTTAGTTGAGGTTCAGGGATTAGTGAATGATTCGTCACAAATACAATGCTTTTAGTTTTTGAAATGTTTAGGACTAACTTATTTCTTGACACCCATTCTGAAACTGACTGCAGCTCGTTGTTAAGTGTTGCAGAAATGTAACTCGTTGTAGTAGCTGATGGGTATAATGTTGAGTCATCCGCATACATACATGGCTTTACTCAAAGCCAGTGGCATGTCATTCATAAAGACTGAAAAATGTAAGGGGCCTAGACAGCTGCCCTGGGGAATCCCTGATTCTACTTGGATTTTGTTGGAGAGGCGTCCATTAAAGAACACCCTGTGTGTTCTGTTAGACAGGTAACTCTTTATCCACAATATAGCAGGGGGTGTAAAGCCATAACACATACATTTTTCCACTAGCAGACGTTGATTGATGATGTCAAAAGGCACACTGAAGTCTAACAAAACAACTCCCACAATCTTTTTATCATCAATTTCTCTCAGCCAATAATTTATGTAAGTGCCATGCATGTTGAATGTCCTTCCCTATAAGCGTGCTGCAAGTCTGTTGTCAATTTGTTTACTGTAAAATAGCATTGTATCTGGTCGAAAACAATTTTTTCCAAAAGTTTACCAAGGGTTGTTTACCAAAAGTTTACCAAGAGCCAGTAAAGGGGGCTTTAGTATTCTTGGGTAGCGGAATTACTTTTGTTTCCTTCCAGACCTGAGGGTACACACTTTCTTGTAGGCTTAGATTGAATATATGACAAATAGGAGTGGCTGTATCATCCACTATTATCCTCAGTAATTTTCCATCTAAGTTGGAAGGGGGTGTTTCCTGTAGTCCACGATCAGCTCCATTGTCTTGCCGACTTTGAGGGGGAGGTTGTTGTCCTGGCACCACACTGCCAGGTCACTGACCTCCTTGCTATAGGCGGTGTCATTGTTGTCGGTGATCAGGCCAACCACGTCAGCAAACTTTATGATGGTGTTGGAGTTGGTTGTTGGTGAACAAGTATGTGTAGTGGACAGGTCAGTGGGTTGGAGTAGAGGTCCATATTGTGACAAAGGTCCTTGAAGGGCTGGGGATTTTTTTATGGAGCAGTATTGTGGAGTAGAGGTCCAGGCTGTGGTTCACCAGTTGAAATGGTAGGAGGGCAAAGTGTAAAGTCAGAGTAACAGGGGAGTGGTCAGATCAACATTGTAGCGTAGTTGGCAGGGCAGTGGATTGGTGCTAAGGACCCATTGTGGGGCAAAAGTCAGTACAGTTGAGTAGAGGCCTATATTGTAAAGTTGAAGTCCCTGAAGAGCTGGGAATTGGAGCAGCATAGCGTACAAGAGGACAAGGTAGAGGTCGGTTCACCTGGGGGCCGATGTCGGAACTAAATCCCTTTTTATGCACTTTCGTCTCTACACTCTTAGAAAAAAGGGTTCCAAAGGGGTTCTTCCGCTGTTCCCATAGGACAACCCTTTTTTGGTTCCAAGTAGAACTCTTTTTGGTTTCATGTAGAACCCTCTCAGGAAAGGGTTCTACCTTATACACACAAGTGTAAAGGAATGAATAAGAATATGTACATAAAAATATATGAATGAGTGATGGCCGAATGGCATAGGCAAGATGCAGTAGATGGTATAGAGTATAGTATATACATATGAGATGAGTAATGTAGGGTATGTAAACATTATATAAAGTGACATTGTTTAAAGTGGGTAGTGATACATTTATTACATACATTTTTCCATTATTAAAGTGTCTAGAGTTGCGTCAGTATGTTGGCAGCAGCCACTCAATGTTAGTGATGGCTGTTTAAAAACTTCTTGGCGCTACGGATCCCGTTACCGGGATCATTTTCCTAAACAACCACTGAATTGCAGAGCGCCAAATTCAAAAATAATCCTACAAATATTTATAATCATGGAATCACAAGTGAAATATACTAAAACACAGTTTAGCTTGTTGTTAATCCACCTATCGTGTCAGATTTTGAAAATATGCTTTACAGCGAAAGCAATCCAAGCGTTTGTGAGTGTATCAGTCAATGCTAGAACAGTTAGCCTTACATTAGCTTGGTCACGAAAGTCAGAAAAGCAATAAAATTAATCGCTTACCTTTGATAATCTTCGGATGTTTGTACTCACGAGACTCCCAGTTACACAATAAATGTTATTTTTGTTCGATAAATATTAGTTTTATAACAAAAAAACGCCATTTGGGTTGCGCGTTATGTTCAGAAAACCACAGCCTCGTTCCGTTCCTGAAAGGCAGACAAATTCCAAAAAGTATCCATAATGTTCGTAGAAACATGTCAAAGTTTTTTATAATCAATCCTCAGGTTGTTTTTAACATACATAATCGATAATATTTCAACCGGACTACTCAATAAAAGAGAGAAAGAAAATGTTGAGCTACCCCTCTCGCGCGCAGGAACTAATCAAAGGACACCTGACTCGTTTAAAAAAATCTCGCTAATTTTTCAAAATAACAGCCTGAAACTATGTCTAAAGCCTGGTCACAGCCTGAGGAAGCCATTGGAAAAGGAATCTGGTTGATACGCCTTTAAATGGAGGAGGGGCAGGCAACAGAACAGGGATAAAAAATAATAAAAAGCAGGGTTGGATTTCCTCAGGTTTTTGCCTGCAGAATCAGTTTTGTTATATTCACAGACAATATTTTGACAGTTTTGGAAACTTTGGAGTGTTTTCTATCCTAATCTGTAAATTATATGCATATTCTACGATCTGGGCCCGAGAAATAGTCTGTTTACGTTGGGAACATTATAAAAAATAAAAATAAAAATCTGGCCCCTAGCGTCAAGAAGTTAACAGTCTGATGGCCTTGAGATAGAAGCTGTTTTTCAGTCTCTCGGTCCCCGCTTTGATGCACCGGTACTGACCTCGCCTTCTGGATGATAGCGGGGTGAACAGGCAGTGGCTTGGGTGGTTGTTGTCCTTGATGATCTTTTTTGGCCTTCCTGTGACATCGGGTGGTGTAGGTGTCCTGGAGGGCAGGTAGTTGCCCCCGGTGATGCGTTGTGCAGACCTCACTACCCTCTGGAGAGCCTTACGGTTATGGGTGGAGCAGTTGCCGTACCAGGCGGTGATACAGCCTGACAGGATGCTCTCGATTGTGCATCTGTAAAACTTTGTGAGTGTTTTTGGTGACAAGCCAAATTTCTTCAGCCTCCTGAGGTTGAAGAGGTGTTGCTGCGCCTTCTTCACCACGCTGTCTGTGTGGGTGGACCATTTCAGTTTGTCCATGATGTGTACGCCGAGGAACTTAAAACTTTCCACCTTCTCCACTGCTGTCCCGTCGATGTGGACAGAGGGCTGCTCCCTCTGCTGTTTCCTGAAGTCCACGATCATCTCCTTTGTTTTGTTGACATTGAGTGTGAGGTTATTTTCCTGACACCACACTCCGAGGGCCCTCACCTCCTCCCTGTAGGCCGTCTCGTCATTGTTGGTAATCAAGCCTACCACTGTAGTGTCGTCTGCAAACTTGATGATTGAGTTGGAGGCGTGCATGGCCACGCAGTCGTAGGTGAACAGGGAGTACAGGAGAGGGCTGAGAACGCACCCTTGTGGGGCCCCAGTGTTGAGGATCAGTGGGGTGGAATTGTTGTTACCTACCCTCACCACCTGGGGGCGGCCCGTCAGGAAGTCCAGGACCCAGTTGCACAGGGCGGGGTCGAGACCCAGGGTCTCGAGCTTGATGACGAGTTTGGAGGGTACTATGGTGTTAAATGCTGAGCTGTAGTCGATGAACAGCATTCTCACATAGGTATTCCTCTTGTCCAGATGGGTTAGGACCTATTGGGGTGGTAAGAAAATTGGAGTGGGTCTAGGGTGTCAGGTAGGGTGGAGGTGATATGGTCCTTGACTAGTCTCTCTAAGCACTTCATGATGACGGAAGTGAGTGGATATGGATATGTGGTTTCCAGTTTACATAGAGTCGAATGAAGTTTTTTCAGGGCCGTCGATGTGTCTGCTTGGTGGGGAATATACACGACTATGATTATGATCGAAGAGAATTCTCTTGGTAGATAATGCGGTCGGCATTTGATTGTGAGGAATTCTAAGTCAGGTGAACAAAAGGACTTGAGTTCCTGTATGTTGTTATGATCACACCACGTCTCGTTAATCATAAGGCATACACCCCCGCCCTTCTTCTTACCAGAGAGATGCTTGTTTCTGTCGGCGCGATGCGTGAAGAAACCAGGTGGCTGTACCGACTCCGATAGCGTGTCTCGAGTGAGCCATGTTTCCGTGAAACAAAGAACGTTACAGTCTCTGATGTCTCTCTGGAAGGCAACCCTTGCTCGGATTTCGTCTACTTTGTTGTCAAGAGACTGGACATTGGCGAGTAGTATGCTCGGGAGCGGTGCGCGATGTGCCCGTCTACGGAGCCTGACCAGAAGACCGCTCCATCTGCTCTTCTGCGGCGTCGTTGTTTTGGGTCGGCGGCTGGGATCCGATCCATTGTCCTGGGTGGTGGGCCAAACAGAGGATCCGCTTCGGGAAAGTTGTATTCCTGGTCGTAATGTTGGTGAGTTGACGTTGCTCTTACTGTATATCCAATAGTTCCTCACGACTGTATGTAATAAAACCTAAGATTTCCTGGGGTAACAATGTAAGAAATAACACATAAGAAAACTAAATACTGCATAGTTTCCTAGGCCATCTCTGTTGGCGCCGGAAGATACTATATTTTATCCTATAGAAATAACAGAATTCTCCATGCACTCTAATTTATAAATTGATAAGAGCTATTGATAAGAGCTAGATATTTGAGTAATCCGTTTGGAGGGGATTGTAAATACGCATAGCAATTGTTTTTCCTTATGATCCCTGATTGTGACCCCTTTTCCACAGTAAAGTAGGCTATAAATAGCTGTGCCGTTATTCAGAATTTAAATTGTATGCCCTCATAATTAATTTGAATGAAATTCAGAGACCCAAGCTATAGGGCTGAACCTGCAGAGTTGATGTATGTGCTGTAGAATGTTTTAATTATATCCCCGGGCTCTTCTCCATTTTATTTTACAATTTGCATCATGTTAAATATTAGCCACTAACGGTACCCACCGTCAGTAATACCCACATACATCTATAACTGTCACTTTAGTGTTTAGTTTTCTTCAATTTGTAGCTTACATTTGGCATCATTCCACTAATCTATCTTTCCTCTGTCACATATAGCATTAGTTGATCATACTAGGCTAACGTTGTGCAGTAATTTGGGACATGTAGCCTATTTGAATCATTATGGAATTTGTATCAGGTTAAACCTGGAGTCTGGTGCAGGTTCATGACGACTGGGCCATTGTCATACAGCTTCATAATTAGTGAGGATTAGGGGACTATTATTCAACCCCTATGGCACACTTTCTTCCACCTTCCAATATTTCATGGATTGAACTTGAATATGACAACTTTTAAGATTAATCAAACCACTGTATTTTTGATTCATCAGTATATTTAGTGTGTAAAAGCTCTCCAAACCAGTAATTTTATGATTCATACATACTTTCCTAACACAAAAATTTGCCTAAATAATAGTATTTTTTAATCTACCAGCTGTTGCTGAAACGGAGATGAATGTGCATACATTTAGATGGCTTTCTTTGATTGATCCCTATATTCTGTACACCGGTACACCATATTTAAAGGGATGTCTTAAGATATACAGTACCAGTCAAAAGTTTGGACACTCCTACTTATTCAAGGGTTTTTCCTTTATTTTAAAAAAATGTTCCAGATTGTAGAATAATAGTGAAGACATCAAAACTATAAAATAACACATAAATATATTTTATATTTGAGATTCTTCAAAGTAGCCACCCTTTGCCTTGATGACAGCTTTGCACACTCTTGACATTCTCTCAAACAGATTCACCTGGAATGCTTTCCAACAGTCTTGAAGGAGTTCCCACATATGCTGAGCACTTGTTGGCTGCTTTTCCTTCACTCTGGGGTCCAACTCATCCCAAACCATCTCAGTTGGGTTGAGGTCAGGTGATTGTGGAGGCCAGGTTATATGGTGCAGCACTCTCCTTCTTGGTCAAATAGCCCTTACACAGCCTGGAGGTGTGTTGGGTCATTGTCCTGTTGGAAAAAAAATGATAGTCCCACTAAGTGCAAACCAGATGGGATGGCGTATCGCTGCAGAATGCCTTGAATTCCAAATAAATAACGACAGTGTCATCAGCAAAGTACCCCCACACCATCACTCCTCTTTCGTACTTCATGGTGGGAACCACACATGCGGAGATCATCCGTTCACATACTCTGCGTCTCACAAAGACATGGCAGTTGGAACCAAAAATCTCAAATTTGGACTCATCAGACCAAAGGACAGATTTCCACCAGTCTAATGTCCATTGCTCGTGTTTCTTGGCCCAAGCGAGTCTCTTCTTATTATTGGTGTCCTTTAGTAGTGGTTTCTTTGCAGCAATTCGACCGTGAAGGCCTGATTCACACAGTCTCCACTGAACAGTTGATGTTGAGATGTGTCTGTTTGTCACGGCCGTCGTCTAGGTGGAAATGACCGGACCAAGGTGCAGCGTGGTGAGCGTACATTTTCTTTTATTTAGAATGTCGACAACAAAACAAGAAACAAAGAAATGACCGTGAAGCTTACTAGGGCTATAGTGCCACTAACAAAGTCAACTACCCACAAACACCAAAGGAAAAAAGGCTGCCTAAGTATGATTCCTAATCAGAGACAACGATAGACAGGTGTCCCTGATTGAGAACCATACCCAGCAAAAACATAGAAATACAAAACATAGAAATAAAGAAAGTAGAATGCCCATCCTAGTCACACCCTGGCCTAACCAAAAGAGAGAATAAAAGCCTTTCTATGGCCAGGGCGTGACACTGTTACTTGAACTCTGTGAAGCATTTATTTGGGCTGCAATCTGATGTGCAGTTAACTCTAATGGAATTATCCTCTGCAGCAGAAGTAACTCTGGGTCTTCCTTTCCTCTGGTGGTCCTCATGAGAGCCAGTTTCATCAGAGCGCTTGATGGTTGTCGTGACTGTACTTGAAGAAACTTTCAAAGTTCTTGAAATTTTCCGCATTGACTGACCTTCATGTCTTAAAGTAATGATGGACTGACGTTTCTCTTTGCTTATTTGAGCTGTTCTTGCCATAATATGGACTTGGTCTTTTACCAAATAGGGCTATTTTCTGTATACCACCCCTACCTTGTCACAACACAACTGATTGCCTCAAATGCATTAAGAAGGAAAGAAATTCCACAAATGAACTTTGAATAAGGCACACCTGTTAATTGAAATGCATTCCAGGTGACTACATCATGAAGCTGGTTGAGAGAATCCCAAGAGTGTGCAAAGCTGTCATCAAGGCAAAGCGTGGCTACTTTGAAGAATCTCAAATATAAAATATATTTTGATTTGTTTAAGACTTTTTTAGTTTCCACATGATCATATGTGTTATTTCATAGTTTTCATGTCTTCACTATTATTCTTCAATGTAGAAAATAGTAAAAATAAAGAAAAACCCTTCAATGAGTAGGTGTGTCCAAACTTTTGACTGGTACTGTAGTTACTGAAAAACCTATTGAATGAAAACTCCAAGAGAAAATCTGTTAGCCAGCAAGTGAGAGGGTTTTCAGCAGTTTAATTAAAAGTATTCAGCACGTGCAAGGGAAGCTGCAAAGCCTGCACCTGCATAAGGTAAGTTGGAATACCAACTACTGAGAAGTGCATAGGAAAGGCGTGCGTAAGAAAGGCGTACATTTCCTAAGTCTGAATTGGGCCCCCGGAGAATATCTCTAAGGGAAAGACTGCTTTGTGGTATTTGCAAAGACATTCACATGCTGTGTGGCGTGTGAGCATGGCGTGTATGTGGGTGGGAAATGCCTTATTTTTGGAAGCCAGTTGTCTGACTGGAGATATTAATGTATCTTCGTTCCACCTGGAGAAATTGATCCTCAAACAGACAAGCTTGAGTCCAAGGTGAAGGCCTGTAGGTGAAAAGTCAGTGTGTAGAGATAGTTGATCTATTTATCTACAGTTTACCTCGTTTTTGTTTTGCTTTATCTCTATTGCTCAGTGTGTGTTTGATGACTCCAAATTATCTTTACTGTAATCTTTTAATTTAATAGCCTCATAAAAATTCAAAAATAAACAACAAACAAACGGTTTACTTTATTTTGACTTCGGTTCCCTTGATCTGACATCCAAACTTGACATCCAAACATCAAAGTGCATTGTTGTTCTCTCAAACACAAGGCCCCAGATTGGGCTAATGAGCTTGGTGGGGTACGATATGAGACGATACACTTGACTTTGAGTATCTGATGATTTAAAACAGGATTCCTCCTAATCCAAAAGGTTCCCGTCCTCTCCTCTCTCCTCTCTCAGGACAAGGACAGCTCAGATGCACCATCGTATTTCATCTACAAATGGGTGACACAGTTGATGCAACACTGAGCACAGATAACGAGGAAAAGACTCATTTCCTTAATTAGTTTATTATCTGTATTATTATCTCTGCTGCACACAGAGAAAGTGATGATTAATAATGATCGCACTTAGGCTTCACATGATATATGTTGAGAGAAGTCATAAAACTCTAGTGTGTGAGGTGTTCGTAATAAGAAGATTAAAACAAATTCAGCTTTCCTTTGAGCCTCTGTCATCACCTGTGATTAAACGAGCACATTCCTCCCTCTCTCTATCCTTTCTTTCAGGGATACCCTATCAGGTTT
The DNA here is from genome assembly GCF_045679555.1 of Salvelinus alpinus. NCBI lineage: Eukaryota > Metazoa > Chordata > Actinopteri > Salmoniformes > Salmonidae > Salvelinus > Salvelinus alpinus. Next base: position 28,308,130 of record NC_092114.1, read on the forward strand.
CCTGACCTGATTCTGGTAGTAGAGCGAAGGACTCCTTTCTATTTCACTTGCTATTATCCAGGTAAGTCTCACTGGGATAAAATCTCTTCTTTGAGAGAGACCTGATTTAGGGCTGGATTCAATCCGTGTCGCCTAAGTATCGCGTATTCTTATCTTTTATTATTTCTTATTGTTGTTGCATTGTCAAGAAGGAACCTGCAAGTAAGCCCTTCGTTGGGCAATATATATACAGTGGCAAGAAAAAGTATGTGAACCCTTTGGAATTACCTGGATTTCTGGATAAATTGGTCATACAATTTGATCTGACCATCTAAGTCACAACAAAAGACAAATGGTATTATGATATTTTTCTTGTCTATATTGAGTACATAATTTAAACATTCACAGTGTAGGTTGGAAAAAGTATGTGAACACTTAGGCTAATGACTTCTCCAAAAGGTAATTGGAGTCAGGAGTCAGCTAACCTGGAGTCCAATCAATGAGACGAGATTGGAGATGTTGGTTAGAGCTGCCTTGCCCTGTAAAAAACACTCAGAAAATTTGAGTTTGCTATTCACAAGAAGCATTGCCTGATGTGAACCATGCCTCAAACAAAGGATATCTCAGAACACCTAGGATTAGGAATTGTTGACTTGCATAAAGCTGGAAAGGGTTACAAAAGTATCTCTAAAAGCCTTGATGTTCATCAGTCCATGATAAGACAAATTGTCTATAAATGTTGCTACTCTCCCTAGGAGTGGCCGTGATGCAAAGATGACTGCAAGAGCACAACGCAGAATGCTCAATGAGGTTAAAAAGAATCCTAGAGTGTCAGCTAAAGACTTACAGAAGTCTCTGGAAGATGCTAACATCTCTGTTGACGGGTCTACAATACGTAAAACACTAAACAAGAATGGTGTTCATGGGAGGACACCACGGAAGAAGCCACTGCTGTCCAAAAAAACCATTGCTGCATGTCTGAAGATTGCAGAAGAGCACCTGGATGTTCCACAGTGATACTGGCAAAATATTCTATGTACAGATGAAACTAGCGTTGAGTTGTTTCGAAGGAACACACAACACTATGTGTGGAGAAAAAAGGCACAGCACACCAACATCAAAACCTCATCCCAACTGTAAAGTATGGTGGGGCTTGGACAGCTTGCTATCATCAACGGAAAAATAAATTCCCAAGTTTATCAAGACATTTTGCAGGAGAATATAAGGCTATCTGTCCTCCAATTTAAGCTCATCAGAAGTTTGGTGATGCAACAGGAGAACGACCCAAAACACAGAAGCAAATCAACAACAAGATGGCTTCAACAGAAGGAAATACTCCTTCTGGAGTGGCCCAGTCAGAGTCCTGACCTCAACCCGATTGAGGTGCTGTGGCATGACCAGTTCACACCAGACATCCCAAGAATATTGCTGAACTGAAACAGTTTGTAAAGAGGAATGGTCCAAAATTCCTCCTGAATGTTGTGCGGGTCTGATCTGCAACTACAGAAAAGATTTGGTTGAGGTCATTGCTGCCAAAGGAGGGTCAACCAGTTATTAAATCCAAGGGTTCACATACTTTTTCCACCATGCACTGTGAATGTTTACATGATGTGTTCAATAAAGACATGAAAACGTATACTTGTTTGTGTGTTATTAGTTTAAGCAGACTGTTTGTCTATTGTTGTGACTTAGACGAAGATCAGATCAAATTTTATTACCAATTTATGCAGAAATCCAGGTAATTCCAAAGGGTTCACATACTTTTTCTTGCCACTGTATACCACGCGTATCCCATAATGGAACTTGAAACGTATAACGCGATTGCAATTCAAAGCAACGTTCAGGGAGACTGCTGCATTCACAGTAAATGCTGCACATGTCGTCTCAATCGGAAATTACTTTTAGATTCACGGATCTTCTGCAAGACTTCCGCGATATGGATTGAATCCAGACCTTAGACTCCACAAAAGAGGTGGGGATGATATAAAACAAAACTCCAAATGGAGCAGAGTGAAATGACGTTTGTAATTCAGAATTGAAAGTTAAAGAGAAGAACATATTGTAAAGTGACAGACTTGCTAAAGTGAGAAATTGAACATACCCACATATTCCTACTCTATGTTTGTGGGATGGTATTTTATTACCATATTCCTAAATAACTGACTTGGGGAGAAGCTGTAAAAGATGTGTAACGGGGGATATATCAATCAGGTTGGATTAACGACCTGGTGATATGCTAATAGGGGCCTGGACATGAACTGAAGAGGAGGAATGGTGTTACCATGAATAGATGAACAGATGAAGCCGTATCCTAGGTGTATTTATGGAGGACTAGTTTTGGGCACCGTGCTTCTAGCTCCTACTTAATCCCATTGCTCCCTTCTTGTGTGTGTGCGTGTGTGTATGTGTGTGTGTGTGCGCGTGTGTGTGTGTATGTGTGTGTGTGTGTGTGTGTGTGTGCGTGTGTGTGCGTGTATGTGCGTGTGTGTATGTGCGTGTGTGTATGTGCATGTGTGTATGTGCGTGTGAGTATGTGCGTGTGTGTGTGTGTGTATGTGCGTGTGAGTATGTGCGTGTGTGTGTGTGTGTGTGTGTGTGTGTGTGTTTGTGTGTGTGTGTGTGTGTGTGTGTGTGTGTGTGTGTGTGTGTGTGTGTGTGTGTGTGTGTGTGTGTGTGTGTGTGTGTGTGTGTGTGTGTGTGTGTGTGTGTGTGTGTGTGTGTGTGTGTGTGCGTATGTGTATGTGCGTGCGTGGTTTGAATGATTGACCTGTTCCATAACACTGTCTTTGTAATCAACTTTGGCAAGCAAGACAATACACACGTAGACTGTACATGAGTTTTCTATGTTTAGTTTCTGTGGCATCACTGTGACTGACAAATGTGTTAGGAAGATCAATAGAACCCCACACAGAGTACAGGGACAAGTTGTTTAAATCAGTTAGCTGGGGCCTGATGTGAGAGAGCGGATTGTTGGTTCAATAGATTCCAGAGCTGAATGGAAAGTTGGTTTGGAATGTAGGCCACTGGCCTCGCTCTATGTGTCGGTTGGCTGGGTGGTGGTTGATGCGCCACAGATGGGCACAGATAGTTTTTCTTTTGCCCAGTCACTGAAGGTTTTCTTGTCAATTCAGTGTCATGCCTTAGAACAAGCCTCTCCTACTCCACGGCTGCATTGCAGTGCTTCTTGTTGGCAGTGCATGGGTGTGTGTTGAATAATGAATAAAAGCCCAGGGATTTGGAGTGTTGAAGTAATTAGAGATGGATCTTTACCAAGGAAGAGCAGCCAGAGGAGAGCAGAGCAGACACAGGTCCAAAAACACACACGCACACACACACACACACACACACACACACACACACACACACACACACACACACACACACACACACACACACACACACACACACACACACACACACACACACACACACACACACACACACACACACACACAGACACACACACACACACATGCTTGTGTGGGGCCATGCTTGTCACACACCAGGGAATATGACTTCACACACACACACACACACACACACACACACATGTACCCACAGAGTGCTAAGGGCTAGAGAGTAAAAATAACTTGATGTTTTTGCATCTGTGAACATATGTTCGTGAGGTATTTTGGTGCATAGTCACAGGAAGTAGGGTTGCTGAGGGTGCTGCATCTCCCCCTGATAAATAACAAAAATAAATGTATAATAATAATAATAATAATAAAATCATTTGGGGACAAATTTAGTGAACTAGGCCTTTATTACTCCAGCAGACAGCACTGTATGAGCAATAATACTTTCCCCCCCTCAAAGTGATTATTTAGGGGTGATATTTAGGTGTGATATTTAGGTGTTATATTTAGGGGTGATTATTTAGGGGTGATTATTTAGGGGTGATTATTTTATGGGTGATTCTTTGTGGGTGACTATTTGTGGGTGATTATTTGGTGCTGATTATTTTGGGTGATTATTTTGGGGTGATTATTTTATGGGTGATTATTTCGGGGTGATTATTTCGGGGTGATTATTTCGGGGGTGATTATTTTATGGGTGATTATTTGGGGGTGATTATTTTGGGGTGAATATTTCGGGGTGATTATTTTGGGGGCTTGCCTGCATTCTTTGAATAACCTATAAGAGTATCTAGATTTACCCTGTGAATTTTTAGATTTTCTTTATGCTGCGATGTGTGTTCATTACACACAACTCCAGGCTGTTAGAGAAATTACTATTTTCTCTCTTGGTTCAGTCAGATTGCTACCCTCTGTAGATAACACATGGTGGTAATCCGAGTATTACAGTTACCGAGCACATTGTGAAGACGTGGGCTCAGCAGCCTCGGAGAAATCTGTAAGGACGTGGTACAGAATTATTCACCGGGAAGAAAGCAGAGAAACAGAAACAGTCAGACAGGTCTTACTGCTCTACTTAGACCCTGTCATCATCTCAAACCCTGTTTATGGGTAGGGGAAGGTGGAGGGAGAGGGGAATGATGGGGAGACAGCGAGAGGAAGAGAACACGCTCTACATACTCCAGTTCACCTACAGGCCTTCATGAGAAAAGAAGGGAGATGAGAGGGAAGGTGGAGGGGGATCTGTTGTTTTCTCTTGTGATCTGAGCTAAACAACCCTCCTTAGGCAAACTAACCTTTGACCCTTGAGCTCTCAACTCTCTCCCTGTGAGGTCATCCCTATAGGCTCTCTCCACCTCATCACACTGTCTATATCATCTCTTCCCTGTCCTGCATCTCTCTAATCTAACAGATATCCAGTTCAAGATATTGATAATATGGGCCATGCCTGGCTCTCCTCACTACATCACACTACTATGTCACTTAATGGTTAATCTCTTAACGAGGAAACACATTGCACTGAATGATGGTCTGCCTTTTGTTTGACGTTCATTTGCTGTTCATTTGGTGCAGTGTGTTTCAGGGAGCACCCGCCGGTAGCCGTCTGACTGCTGACATTTTCGCCCATTTCTACATGTAGAATTGGTTTGCATTAGGTTTACAAATTATGGCGGCACTCTGTTCAGAGGTGCTGAGTATTCCTCGGGTCGGCAAACGCTAGCGGTGTGTCTATGCCTTTATGGGTTTCAAGATGACTTTATGGTTAATTAAGGGTTGGACCAAGTACCGCAGGGATCAGCAACTGCAGAGCTCATCTAGAAAACTGGATGAAGAATCTTGAACGGAGCAATTAGGTCATGAAGAAAAGACACGCACAGTATTACATGTATGCTCCTGAACCAGGACACCATATCCAAGTCAAAGAAGTTGGAATGAACAAAACAAACTCTCTAAGGTAATACCTTGCAGTGCTTTGGATGACTAACAAGACCTTTGAATAGCGTTGTTTACCATTGTGTTGCTGTAATCTACCAGGGATGTCTTCTACTCTCCCTGAGTTTGACAACTCAATGACTCACAGATTTGCTGTGGTGCCACTGCGGGGATCAACACATCCAGATACACACACACTTTCTGTTTTTGTGAACTGGCCTCATTTCTCCCCAGCGCCCCCTCCACTGAGACAACACACTCCAGGCCAGTGTTCCCCAAACTTTTTCGGTTACTGTACCACCAAATTCCTTTTATACCCCTGAAGTACCGCCTGTGTTTTTTTACCAGTAGGCCTATGGTATCATGAGTATTTTTAAGTACCCCCTGTGGATAAGCCAAGTATCCCCAGGGCTCCAAGTACCACCTGTTGAGAACTACTACTCTAAGTTACATAACGGGTGAGATGTTATCATAAAGCCAGTATTCACTCATTAAACTCTGCATCATTCATATCACTTAACTCTCAGCACGGTTTTAGATCTCAGGTCGGCTGAAACACAAACACGCAAGCGCGCACACACACACGGCCCCTGTGTGAACCCAGGGCAGATGTGATGTCAGTGAGGGATGAGGTTCTGGTCTTATCACCTTCCCAGAACGCACTGGTGCTTTATCTACTTCCTCCTGAGAGAAGCAGGCCGCTCTGACGCACCAATCCCACGCCTCTACTGTAAGAGATATGAGGGTTCAAATCAAAGAGATGACATCTCTCTCTCTCCCATTCCCTCCCTGTCCCCTTCTCCCTCTGTCTCACAGCTGTTTCAGTTACCCAACAGCACCAGGGACCTGCAGGCAGGATTAGTTCCACACACTCTAAAATAAGATGAAATGTTTTCTAACTCTGAAAATAAAAAGGAACATATTAGGACCTACTAATTGTGTACAGGTACCCTGATGAACCAGACTGATTTCAGAAGCAGCTCTGTGAGCCAGTACCAGTACTACAGCATCTAGGAACATCACATGAACCACAGTTAAGCTCCTGTAAAATTCAAATCAAATCAAATTTTATTAGTCACATGCGCCGAATACAACAGGTGTAGACCTTATAAGGAAATGCTTACTTAAGATCCACTAACCAACAGTGCAGTCTCAAAAAAATAAGGATAAGAATAAGAGATAAAAGTAACACGTAATTAATGAGCAGCAGTAAAAAATAACAAATATATACAGGGGGGTGCCGGTACAGAGTCAATGTGCGGGGGCACCGGTTATTTGAGGTAGTATGTACATGTAGGTAGAGTTATTAAAGTGACTCTGCATAGATGACAGAGAGTGGCAGTGATGTGGACGGGGGAGGGGGGCAATGCAAATAGTCTGGGTAGCCATGTGACTAGATGTTCAGGAGTCTTATGGCTTGGGGGTAGAAGCTGTTTAGAAGCCTCTTGGACCTAGACTTGGCACTCCGGTACTGCTTGCCATGCGGTAGCAGAGAGAACAGTTTATGACCAGGGTGGCTGGGGTCTTTGACAATTTTTAGGGCTTTCCTCTGACACCGCCTGCTAAAGAGGTCCTGGATGGCAGGAAGCTTGGCCCCAGTGATTTTACTGGGCCGTTCGCACTACCCTCTGTAGTGCCTTGCGGTCAGAGGTCGAGCAGTTTCCATACCAGGCAGTGATGCATCCAGTCAGGATGCTCTCGATGGTGCAGCTATAGAACCTTTTGAGGATCTGAGGACCCATGCCAAATCTTTTCAGTCTCCTGAGGGGGAATAGGTTTTGTCGTGTCCACTTCACGTTTGTCTTGGGGTGCTTGGACCATGTTAGTTTGTTGGTGATGTGGACACTAAGGAACTTGAAGCTCTCAACCTGCTCCACTGCAGCCCCATTGATGAGAAGGGGGGCGTGCTCGGTCCTCTTTTTCCTGTAGTCCACAATCATCTCCTTTGTCTTGATCACGTAGAGGGAGAGGTTGTCCTCGCAACACATGGCCAGGTCTCTGACCTCCTCCTTATAGGCTGTCTCGTTGTTGTCGGTGATCAGGCCTACCACTGTTGTGTCATTGGCAAATTGAATGACAGTGTTGGAGTCGTGCCTGGCCGTGCAGTCATGAGTGAACAGGGAGTACAGGAGGGGGCTGAGCACGCACCCCTGAGGGGCCCCTGTGTTGAGGGTCAGCATGGCGGATGTGTTGTTACCTCCCCTTACCCCCTGGGGGCGGCCTGTCAGGAAGTCCAGGATCCAGTTGCAGAGGGAGGTGTTTAGTCTCAGGGTCCTTAGCTTATAGATGATCTTTGAGGGCACTATGGTGTTGAACGCTGAGCTGTAGTCAATGAATAGCATTCTCACATAGGTGTTCCTTTTGTCCAGGTGGGAAAGGGCAGTGTTGAGTGCAATAGAGATTGCATCATCTGTGAATCTGTTGGGGCGGTATGCAAATTGGAGTGGGTCTAGGGTTTCTGGGATGATGGTGTTGATGTGAGCCATGACCAGTATTTCAAAGCATTTCATGGCTACAGACGTGAGGGCTACGGGTCGGTAGTCATTTAGGGAATTTACCTTGGTGTTCTTGGGCACAGGCACTATGGTGGTCTGCTTAAAATATGTTGGTATTACAGACTTGGACAAGGAGAGGTTGAAATTGTCAGTGAAGACACATGCCAGTTGGTCAGCGCATGCTCGCAGTACACGTCCTGGTAATCCGTCTGGCCCTGCGGCTTTGTTAATGTTGACCTGTCTAAAGTTCTTACTCGCATCGGTACAGCTGGTGCTCTCATGCATGTTTCAGTGTTTTTTACTCGAAGCGAGCACAGAAGTACTTTTGCTCGTCTGGTAGGCTCGTGTCACTTGGCAGCTCTCACCTGTGCGTCCTTTTGTAGTCTGTAATGGTTTGCGAGCCCTGCCACATCCGCGTCAGAGCCGGTGTAGTACGACTCGATCTTAGTCCTGTATTGATGCTTTGCCTGTTTGATGGGTTTGTCGGAGGGCATATAAGCTTCTGGGTTAGAGTCCCACTCCTTGAAAGCAGCAGCTCTAGCCTTTAGCTCAGTGTGGATGCTGCCTGTAATCCATGGCTTCTGGTTGGGGTATGTACAATTTAAGTCGGAAGATTACATACACTTAGGTTGGAGTCATTAAAACTCGTTTTTCAACCACAAGTCTGCTAGGACATCTACTTTCTGCATGACACAAGTCATTTTTCCAACAATTATTTACAGACAGATTATTTCACTGTTTCACAATTCCAGCGGGTCAGAAGTTTACATACACTAAGTTGACTGTGCCTTTAAACAGCTTGGAAAATTCCAGAAAATTATATCATAGCTTTAGAAGCTTCAGATAGGCTAAATGACATAATTTGAGTCAATTGGAGGTGTACCTGTGGATGTATTTCAAGGCCTACCTTCAAACTCAGTGCCTCTTTGCTTGACATCATGGGAAAATCAAAAGAAATCAGCCAAGACCACAGAAAAAAAATTGCACACCTCCACAATTCTGGTTCATCCTTGGGAGCAATTTCCAAACGCCTGAAGGTACCACGTTCACCTGTACAAACAATAGTACGCAAGTATAAACACCATGGGACCACGCAGCCGTCATACCACTCAGGAAAGCGACGCGTTCTGTCTCCTAGAGATGAGCGTATTCTGGTGCGAAAAGTGCAAATCAATCCCAGAACAGCAGTAAAGGACCTTGTGAAGATGGAGGAAACAGGTACAAAAGTATCTATATCCACAGTAAAAATAGTCATATATCGACATAACCTGAAAGGCCACTGAGCAAGGAAGAAGCCACTGTTCCAAAACCACCATATAAAAGCCAGACTACAATTTGCAATTGCACATGGGGACAGAGATCGTACTTTTTGGAGAAATGTCCTCTGGTCTGATGAAACAAAAATATAACTGTTTGGCCATAATGACCATCGTTATGTTTGGAGGAAAAAGGGGGATGCTTGCAAGCCGAAGAACACCATCCCAACCGTGAAGCACGGGGTGGCATCATCATGTTGTGGGGGTACTTTGCTGCAGGAG
>NC_092114.1:29647429-29752429 GCF_045679555.1 Salvelinus alpinus
ATGCTGCCTGAGCACACACAAACCCAAACACACACACTAATGCTGCCTGAGCACACACAAACCCAAACACACACACTAATGCTGCCTGAGCACACACAAACCCAAACACACACACTAATGCTGCCTGAGCACACACAAACCCAACCACACACCACGCTGCCTGAGCACACACAAACCCAACACACACACACTAATGCTGCCTGAGCACACACAAACCCAAACACACACACTAATGCTGCCTGAGCACACACAAACCCAAACACACACACTAATGCTGCCTGAGCACACACAAACCCAAACACACACACTAATGCTGCCTGAGCACACACAAACCCAAACACACACACTAATGCTGCCAGAGCACACACAAACCCAAACACACACACTAATGCTGCCTGAGCACACACAAACCCAAACACACACACTAATGCTGCCTGAGCACACACAAACCCAACCACACACACACTAATGCTGCCTGAGCACACACAAACCCAAACACACACACTAATGCTGCCTGAGCACACACAAACCCAACCACACACACACTAATGCTGCCTGAGCACACACAAACCCAACACACACACACTAATGCTGCCTGAGCACACACAAACCCAAACACACACACTAATGCTGCCTGAGCACACACAAACCCAAACACACACACTAATGCTGCCATGAGCACACACAAACCCAAACACACACACTAATGCTGCCTGAGCACACACAAACCCAAACACACACACTAATGCTGCCTGAGCACACACAAACCCAAACACACACACTAATGCTGCCTGAGCACACACAAACCCAAACACACACACTAATGCTGCCTGAGCACACACAAACCCAAACACACACACTAATGCTGCCTGAGCACACACAAACCCAAACACACACACTAATGCTGCCAGAGCACACACAAACCCAAACACACACACTAATGCTGCCTGAGCACACACAAACCCAAACACACACACTAATGCTGCCTGAGCACACACAAACCCAAACACACACACTAATGCTGCCAGAGCACACACAAACCCAAACACACACACTAATGCTGCCTGAGCACACACAAACCCAAACACACACACTAATGCTGCCTGAGCACACACAAACCCAAACACACACACTAATGCTGCCTGAGCACACACAAACCCAACCACACACACACTAATGCTGCCTGAGCACACACAAACCCAAACACACACACTAATGCTGCCTGAGCACACACAAACCCAAACACACACACTAATGCTGCCTAGAGCACACACAAACCCAAACACACACACTAATGCTGCCTGAGCACACACAAACCCAAACACACACACTAATGCTGCCTGAGCACACACAAACCCAACCACACACACACTAATGCTGCCTGAGCACACACAAACCCAAACACACACACACACACACTAATGCTGCCTGAGCACACACAAACCCAAACACACACACTAATGCTGCCTGAGCTCTGAGACATTTCCCTGATGTGCTTTTGATGTTTTCATCTGCAGGAAAACAAAGTCATCTGTTCCTGACACCAATTTTTAATTTCCCACCACCATTAGGTTTGTTGCTGCTCAACATGAAACACGCCGGCGTAAACAAATGTAGCGTCAAGGACGGAGATAAAATGATGGATGTCTCTAAGAAAGAGGGTCTGGTACTAACATTATGGATGTCTCTAACCAAGAGGGTCTGGTACTAACATTATGGATGTCTCTAAACAAGAGGGTCTGGTACTAACATTATGGATGTCTCTAACCAAGAGGGTCTGGTACCAACATTATGGATGTCTCTAAGAAAGAGGGTCTGGTACTAACATTATGGATGTCTCTCAGAAAGAGGGTCTGGTACTAACATTATGGATGTCTCTAACCAAGAAGGTCTGGTACTAACATTATGGATGTCTCTAACCAAGAGGGTCTGGTACTAACATTATGGATGTCTCTAACCAAGAGGGTCTGGTACTAACATTATGGATGTCTAACCAAGAGGGTCTGGTATTAACATTATGGATGTCTCTAACCAAGAGGGTCTGGTACTAACATTATGGATGTCTAACCAAGAGGGTCTGGTACTAACATTATGGATGTCTCTAACCAAGAGGGTCTGGTACTAACATTATGGATGTCTCTCAGAAAGAGGGTCTGGTACTAACATTATGGATGTCTCTAACCAAGAGGGTCTGGTACTAACATTATGGATGTCTCTAACCAAGAGGGTCTGGTACTAACATTATGGATGTCTCTAAACAAGAGGGTCTGGTACTAACATTATGGATGTCTCTAACCAAGAGAGTCTGGTACTAACATTATGGATGTCTAACCAAGAGGGTCTGGTACTAACATTATGGATGTCTCTAACCAAGAGGGTCTGGTACTAACATTATGGATGTCTCTAAACAAGAGGGTCTGGTACTAACATTATGGATGTCTCTAACCAAGAGGGTCTGGTACCAACATTATGGATGTCTCTAAGAAAGAGGGTCTGGTACTAACATTATGGATGTCTCTCAGAAAGAGGGTCTGGTACTAACATTATGGATGTCTCTAACCAAGAAGGTCTGGTACTAACATTATGGATGTCTCTAACCAAGAGGGTCTGGTACTAACATTATGGATGTCTCTAACCAAGAGGGTCTGGTACTAACATTATGGATGTCTAACCAAGAGGGTCTGGTATTAACATTATGGATGTCTCTAACCAAGAGGGTCTGGTACTAACATTATGGATGTCTAACCAAGAGGGTCTGGTACTAACATTATGGATGTCTCTAACCAAGAGGGTCTGGTACTAACATTATGGATGTCTCTCAGAAAGAGGGTCTGGTACTAACATTATGGATGTCTCTAACCAAGAGGGTCTGGTACTAACATTATGGATGTCTCTAACCAAGAGGGTCTGGTACTAACATTATGGATGTCTCTAAACAAGAGGGTCTGGTACTAACATTATGGATGTCTCTAACCAAGAGAGTCTGGTACTAACATTATGGATGTCTAACCAAGAGGGTCTGGTACTAACATTATGGATGTCTCTAACCAAGAGGGTCTGGTACTAACATTATGGATGTCTCTAAACAAGAGGGTCTGGTACTAACATTATGGATGTCTCTAACCAAGAGGGTCTGGTACCAACATTATGGATGTCTCTAAGAAAGAGGGTCTGGTACTAACATTATGGATGTCTCTCAGAAAGAGGGTCTGGTACTAACATTATGGATGTCTCTAACCAAGAAGGTCTGGTACTAACATTATGGATGTCTCTAACCAAGAGGGTCTGGTACTAACATTATGGATGTCTCTAACCAAGAGGGTCTGGTACTAACATTATGGATGTCTAACCAAGAGGGTCTGGTATTAACATTATGGATGTCTCTAACCAAGAGGGTCTGGTACTAACATTATGGATGTCTAACCAAGAGGGTCTGGTACTAACATTATGGATGTCTCTAACCAAGAGGGTCTGGTACTAACATTATGGATGTCTCTCAGAAAGAGGGTCTGGTACTAACATTATGGATGTCTCTAACCAAGAGGGTCTGGTACTAACATTATGGATGTCTCTAACCAAGAGGGTCTGGTACTAACATTATGGATGTCTCTAAACAAGAGGGTCTGGTACTAACATTATGGATGTCTCTAACCAAGAGAGTCTGGTACTAACATTATGGATGTCTAACCAAGAGGGTCTGGTACTAACATTATGGATGTCTCTAACCAAGAGGGTCTGGTACTAACATTATGGATGTCTCTAAACAAGAGGGTCTGGTACTAACATTATGGATGTCTCGAACCAAGAGGGTCTGGTACTAACATTATGGATGTCTCTAACCAAGAGGGTCTGGTACTAACATTATGGATGTCTCTAACCAAGAGGGTCTGGTACTAACATTATGGATGTCTCTAACCAAGAGGGTCTGGTACCAACATTATGGATGTCTCTAACCAAGAGGGTCTGGTACCAACATTATGGATGTCTCTAAGAAAGAGGGTCTGGTACTAACATTATGGATATCTCTAGGAAAGAGGGTCTGGTACTAACATTATGGATGTCTAACCAAGAAGGTCTGGTACTAACATTATGGATGTCTCTAACCAAGAGGGTCTGGTACTAACATTATGGATGTCTCTAACCAAGAGGGTCTGGTACTAACATTATGGATGTCTCTAACCAAGAGGGTCTGGTACTAACATTATGGATGTCTCTAACCAAGAAGGTCTGGTACTAACATTATGGATGTCTCTAACCAAGAGGGTCGGGTACTAACATTATGGATGTCTCTCAGAAAGAGGGTCTGGTACTAACATTATGGATGTCTCTAACCAACAGGGTCTGGTACTAACATTATGGATGTCTCGAACCAAGAGGGTCTGGTACTAACATTATGGATGTCTCTAACCAAGAGGGTCTGGTACTAACATTATGGATGTCTCTAACCAAGAGGGTCTGGTACTAACATTATGGATGTCTCTAACCAAGAGGGTCTGGTACCAACATTATGGATGTCTCTAACCAAGAGGGTCTGGTACCAACATTATGGATGTCTCTAAGAAAGAGGGTCTGGTACTAACATTATGGATATCTCTAGGAAAGAGGGTCTGGTACTAACATTATGGATGTCTAACCAAGAAGGTCTGGTACTAACATTATGGATGTCTCTAACCAAGAGGGTCTGGTACTAACATTATGGATGTCTCTAACCAAGAGGGTCTGGTACTAACATTATGGATGTCTCTAACCAAGAGGGTCTGGTACTAACATTATGGATGTCTCTAACCAAGAAGGTCTGGTACTAACATTATGGATGTCTCTAACCAAGAGGGTCGGGTACTAACATTATGGATGTCTCTCAGAAAGAGGGTCTGGTACTAACATTATGGATGTCTCTAACCAACAGGGTCTGGTACTAACATTATGGATGTCTCTAACCAAGAGGGTCTGGTACTAACATTATGGATGTCTCTAACCAAGAGGGTCTGGTACTAACATTATGGATGTCTCTAACCAAGAAGGTCTGGTACTAACATTATGGATGTCTCTAACCAAGAGGGTCTGGTACTAACATTATGGATGTCTCTAACCAAGAGGGTCTGGTACTAACATTATGGATGTCTCTAACCAACAGGGTCTGGTACTAACATTATGGATGTCTCTAACCAAGAGAGTCTGGTACTAACATTATGGATGTCTCTAACCAAGAGGGTCTGGTACCAACATTATGGATGTTTTATAGAACGAGGGTCTGGTACTAACATCATGGAAGTCTCTAACCAAGAGGGTCTGGTACTAACATTATGGATGTTTTATAGAACGAGGGTCTGGTACTAACATTATGGATGTCTCTAACCAAGAGGGTCTGGAACTAACATTATGGATGTCTCTAACCAAGAGGGTCTGGTACCAACATTATGGATGTTTTATAGAACGAGGGTCTGGTACTAACATTATGGATGTCTCTAACCAAGAGGGTCTGGTACCAACATTATGGATGTTTTATAGAACGAGGGTCTGGTACTAACATTATGGATGTCTCTAACCAAGAGGGTCTGGAACTAACATTATGGATGTCTCTCAGAAAGAGGGTCTGGTACTAACATTATGGATGTCTAACCAAGAGAGTCTGGTATTAACATTATGGATGTTTTAAAGAAAGAGGGTCTGGTACCAACATTATGGAGGTCTCTAACCAAGAGGGTCTGGTACTAACATTATGAATGTCTCTAACCAAGAGGGTCTGGTACTAACATTATGGATGTCTCTAACCAAGAGGGTCTGGTACTAACATTATGGAGGTCTCTAACCAAGAGGGTCTGGTACTAACATCATGGATGTCTAACCAAGAGGGTCTGGTACTAACATTATGGATGTCTCTAACCAAGAGGGTCTGGTACTAACATTATGGATGTTTTAAAGAAAGAGGGTCTGGTACTAACATTATGGATGTCTCTAAACAAGAGGGTCTGGTACTAACATTATGGATGTCTCTAACCAAGAAGGTCTGGTACTAACATTATGGATGTCTCTAACCAAGAGGGTCGGGTACTAACATTATGGATGTCTCTCAGAAAGAGGGTCTGGTACTAACATTATGGATGTCTCTAACCAACAGGGTCTGGTACTAACATTATGGATGTCTCGAACCAAGAGGGTCTGGTACTAACATTATGGATGTCTCTAACCAAGAGGGTCTGGTACTAACATTATGGATGTCTCTAACCAAGAGGGTCTGGTACTAACATTATGGATGTCTCTAACCAAGAGGGTCTGGTACCAACATTATGGATGTCTCTAACCAAGAGGGTCTGGTACCAACATTATGGATGTCTCTAAGAAAGAGGGTCTGGTACTAACATTATGGATATCTCTAGGAAAGAGGGTCTGGTACTAACATTATGGATGTCTAACCAAGAAGGTCTGGTACTAACATTATGGATGTCTCTAACCAAGAGGGTCTGGTACTAACATTATGGATGTCTCTAACCAAGAGGGTCTGGTACTAACATTATGGATGTCTCTAACCAAGAGGGTCTGGTACTAACATTATGGATGTCTCTAACCAAGAAGGTCTGGTACTAACATTATGGATGTCTCTAACCAAGAGGGTCGGGTACTAACATTATGGATGTCTCTCAGAAAGAGGGTCTGGTACTAACATTATGGATGTCTCTAACCAACAGGGTCTGGTACTAACATTATGGATGTCTCTAACCAAGAGGGTCTGGTACTAACATTATGGATGTCTCTAACCAAGAGGGTCTGGTACTAACATTATGGATGTCTCTAACCAAGAAGGTCTGGTACTAACATTATGGATGTCTCTAACCAAGAGGGTCTGGTACTAACATTATGGATGTCTCTAACCAAGAGGGTCTGGTACTAACATTATGGATGTCTCTAACCAACAGGGTCTGGTACTAACATTATGGATGTCTCTAACCAAGAGAGTCTGGTACTAACATTATGGATGTCTCTAACCAAGAGGGTCTGGTACCAACATTATGGATGTTTTATAGAACGAGGGTCTGGTACTAACATCATGGAAGTCTCTAACCAAGAGGATCTGGTACTAACATTATGGATGTTTTATAGAACGAGGGTCTGGTACTAACATTATGGATGTCTCTAACCAAGAGGGTCTGGAACTAACATTATGGATGTCTCTAACCAAGAGGGTCTGGTACCAACATTATGGATGTTTTATAGAACGAGGGTCTGGTACTAACATTATGGATGTCTCTAACCAAGAGGGTCTGGTACCAACATTATGGATGTTTTATAGAACGAGGGTCTGGTACTAACATTATGGATGTCTCTAACCAAGAGGGTCTGGAACTAACATTATGGATGTCTCTCAGAAAGAGGGTCTGGTACTAACATTATGGATGTCTAACCAAGAGAGTCTGGTATTAACATTATGGATGTTTTAAAGAAAGAGGGTCTGGTACCAACATTATGGAGGTCTCTAACCAAGAGGGTCTGGTACTAACATTATGAATGTCTCTAACCAAGAGGGTCTGGTACTAACATTATGGATGTCTCTAACCAAGAGGGTCTGGTACTAACATTATGGAGGTCTCTAACCAAGAGGGTCTGGTACTAACATCATGGATGTCTAACCAAGAGGGTCTGGTACTAACATTATGGATGTCTCTAACCAAGAGGGTCTGGTACTAACATTATGGATGTTTTAAAGAAAGAGGGTCTGGTACTAACATTATGGATGTCTCTAAACAAGAGGGTCTGGTACTAACATTATGGATGTCTCTAACCAAGAGGGTCTGGTACTAACATTATGGATGTCTCTAACCAAGAGGGTCTGGTACTAACATTATGGATGTTTTAAAGAAAGAGGGTCTGGTACTAACATTATGGATGTCTCTAAACAAGAGGGTCTGGTACTAACATTATGGATGTCTCTAACCAAGAGGGTCTGGTACTAACATTATGGATGTCTCGAACCAAGAGGGTCTGGTACTAACATTATGGATGTTTTAAAGAAAGAGGGTCTGGTACTAACATTATGGATGTCTCTAAACAAGAGGGTCTGGTACTAACATTATGGATGTCTCTAACCAAGATGGTCTGGTACTAACATTATGGATGTCTCTAACCAAGAGGGTCTGGTACTAACATTACGGATGTCTAACCAAGAGGGTCTGGTACTAACATTATGCATGTCTCTAACCAAGAGGGTCTGGTACTAACATTATGGATGTCTCTAACCAAGAGGGTCTGGTACTAACATTATGGATGTCTCTAACCAAGAGGGTCTGGTACTAACATTATGGATGTCTCTAACCAAGAGGGTCTGGTACTAACATTATGGATGTCTCTAACCAAGAGGGTCTGGTACTAACATTATGGATGTCTCTAACCAAGAGGGTCTGGTACTAACATTACGGATGTCTCTAACCAAGAGGGTCTGGTACTAACATTACGGATGTCTAACCAAGAGGGTCTGGTACTAACATTATGGATGTCTCTAACCAAGAGGGTCTGGTACTAACATTATGGATGTCTAACCAAGAGGGTCTGGTACTAACATTATGGATGTCTCTAACAAAGAGGGTCTGGTACTAACATTATGGATGTCTCTAAGAAAGAGGGTCTGGTACTAACATTATGGATGTCTCTAAGAAAGAGGGTCTGGTACTAACATTATGGATGTCTCTAACCAAGAGGGTCTGGTACTAACATTATGGATGTCTCTAACCAAGAGGGTCTGGTACCAACATTATGGATGTTTTATAGAACGAGGGTCTGGTACTAACATCATGGAAGTCTCTAACCAAGAGGGTCTGGTACTAACATTATGGATGTTTTATAGAACGAGGGTCTGGTACTAACATTATGGATGTCTCTAACCAAGAGGGTCTGGTACCAACATTATGGATGTTTTATAGAACGAGGGTCTGGTACTAACATTATGGATGTCTCTAACCAAGAGGGTCTGGTACCAACATTATGGATGTTTTATAGAACGAGGGTCTGGTACTAACATTATGGATGTCTCTAACCAAGAGGGTCTGGAACTAACATTATGGATGTTTTATAGAACGAGGGTCTGGTACTAACATTATGGATGTCTCTAACCAAGAGGGTCTGGAACTAACATTATGGATGTCTCTCAGAAAGAGGGTCTGGTACTAACATTATGGATGTCTCTAAACAAGAGGGTCTGGTACTAACATCATGGATGTCTAACCAAGAGGGTCTGGTACTAACATTATGGATGTCTCTAAACAAGAGGGTCTGGTACTAACATTATGGATGTCTCTCAGAAAGAGGGTCTGGTACTAACATTATGGATGTCTAACCAAGAGAGTCTGGTATTAACATTATGGATGTTTTAAAGAAAGAGGGTCTGGTACCAACATTATGGAGGTCTCTAACCAAGAGGGTCTGGTACTAACATTATGAATGTCTCTAACCAAGAGGGTCTGGTACTAACATTATGGAGGTCTCTAACCAAGAGGGTCTGGTACTAACATTATGGATGTCTCTAACCAAGAGGGTCTGGTACTAACATTATGAATGTCTCTAACCAAGAAGGTCTGGTACTAACATTATGGATGTCTCTAACCAAGAGGGTCTGGTACTAACATTATGGATGTCTCTAAACAAGAGGGTCTGGTACTAACATCATGGATGTCTAACCAAGAGGGTCTGGTACTAACATTATGGATGTCTCTAACCAAGAGGGTCTGGTACTAACATTATGGATGTTTTAAAGAAAGAGGGTCTGGTACTAACATTATGGATGTCTCTAAACAAGAGGGTCTGGTACTAACATTATGGATGTCTCTAACCAAGAGGGTCTGGTACTAACATTATGGATGTCTCTAACCAAGAGGGTCTGGTACTAACATTATGGATGTTTTAAAGAAAGAGGGTCTGGTACTAACATTATGGATGTCTCTAAACAAGAGGGTCTGGTACTAACATTATGGATGTCTCTAACCAAGAGGGTCTGGTACTAACATTATGGATGTCTCGAACCAAGAGGGTCTGGTACTAACATTATGGATGTTTTAAAGAAAGAGGGTCTGGTACTAACATTATGGTTGTCTCTAAACAAGAGGGTCTGGTACTAACATTATGGATGTCTCTAACCAAGAGGGTCTGGTACTAACATTATGGATGTCTCTAACCAAGAGGGTCTGGTACTAACATTACGGATGTCTAACCAAGAGGGTCTGGTACTAACATTATGCATGTCTCTAACCAAGAGGGTCTGGTACTAACATTATGGATGTCTCTAACCAAGAGGGTCTGGTACTAACATTATGGATGTCTCTAACCAAGAGGGTCTGGTACTAACATTACGGATGTCTCTAACCAAGAGGGTCTGGTACTAACATTATGGATGTCTAACCAAGAGGGTCTGGTACTAACATTATGGATGTCTCTAACCAAGAGGGTCTGGTACTAACATTATGGATGTTTTAAAGAAAGAGGGTCTGGTACTAACATTATGGATGTCTCTAAACAAGAGGGTCTGGTACTAACATTATGGATGTCTCTAACCAAGAGGGTCTGGTACTAACATTATGGATGTCTCGAACCAAGAGGGTCTGGTACTAACATTATGGATGTTTTAAAGAAAGAGGGTCTGGTACTAACATTATGGATGTCTCTAAACAAGAGGGTCTGGTACTAACATTATGGATGTCTCTAACCAAGATGGTCTGGTACTAACATTATGGATGTCTCTAACCAAGAGGGTCTGGTACTAACATTACGGATGTCTAACCAAGAGGGTCTGGTACTAACATTATGCATGTCTCTAACCAAGAGGGTCTGGTACTAACATTACGGATGTCTAACCAAGAGGGTCTGGTACTAACATTATGCATGTCTCTAACCAAGAGGGTCTGGTACTAACATTACGGATGTCTCTAACCAAGAGGGTCTGGTACTAACATTACGGATGTCTAACCAAGAGGGTCTGGTACTAACATTATGGATGTCTCTAACCAAGAGGGTCTGGTACTAACATTATGGATGTCTAACCAAGAGGGTCTGGTACTAACATTATGGATGTCTCTAACCAAGAGGGTCTGGTACTAACATTATGGATGTCTCTAAGAAAGAGGGTCTGGTACTAACATTATGGATGTCTCTAAGAAAGAGGGTCTGGTACTAACATTATGGATGTCTCTAACCAAGAGGGTCTGGTACTAACATTATGGATGTCTCTAACCAAGAGGGTCTGGTACCAACATTATGGATGTTTTATAGAACGAGGGTCTGGTACTAACATCATGGAAGTCTCTAACCAAGAGGGTCTGGTACTAACATTATGGATGTTTTATAGAACGAGGGTCTGGTACTAACATTATGGATGTCTCTAACCAAGAGGGTCTGGTACCAACATTATGGATGTTTTATAGAACGAGGGTCTGGTACTAACATTATGGATGTCTCTAACCAAGAGGGTCTGGTACCAACATTATGGATGTTTTATAGAACGAGGGTCTGGTACTAACATTATGGATGTCTCTAACCAAGAGGGTCTGGAACTAACATTATGGATGTTTTATAGAACGAGGGTCTGGTACTAACATTATGGATGTCTCTAACCAAGAGGGTCTGGAACTAACATTATGGATGTCTCTCAGAAAGAGGGTCTGGTACTAACATTATGGATGTCTCTAAACAAGAGGGTCTGGTACTAACATCATGGATGTCTAACCAAGAGGGTCTGGTACTAACATTATGGATGTCTCTAAACAAGAGGGTCTGGTACTAACATTATGGATGTCTCTCAGAAAGAGGGTCTGGTACTAACATTATGGATGTCTAACCAAGAGAGTCTGGTATTAACATTATGGATGTTTTAAAGAAAGAGGGTCTGGTACCAACATTATGGAGGTCTCTAACCAAGAGGGTCTGGTACTAACATTATGAATGTCTCTAACCAAGAGGGTCTGGTACTAACATTATGGAGGTCTCTAACCAAGAGGGTCTGGTACTAACATTATGGATGTCTCTAACCAAGAGGGTCTGGTACTAACATTATGAATGTCTCTAACCAAGAAGGTCTGGTACTAACATTATGGATGTCTCTAACCAAGAGGGTCTGGTACTAACATTATGGATGTCTCTAAACAAGAGGGTCTGGTACTAACATCATGGATGTCTAACCAAGAGGGTCTGGTACTAACATTATGGATGTCTCTAACCAAGAGGGTCTGGT
The DNA here is from genome assembly GCF_045679555.1 of Salvelinus alpinus. Classification (NCBI taxonomy): domain Eukaryota; kingdom Metazoa; phylum Chordata; class Actinopteri; order Salmoniformes; family Salmonidae; genus Salvelinus; species Salvelinus alpinus. The sequence goes on from NC_092114.1 coordinate 29,659,638, forward strand.
ACTAACATTATGGATGTTTTAAAGAAAGAGGGTCTGGTACTAACATTATGGATGTCTCTAAACAAGAGGGTCTGGTACTAACATTATGGATGTCTCTAACCAAGAGGGTCTGGTACTAACATTATGGATGTCTCTAACCAAGAGGGTCTGGTACTAACATTATGGATGTTTTAAAGAAAGAGGGTCTGGTACTAACATTATGGATGTCTCTAAACAAGAGGGTCTGGTACTAACATTATGGATGTCTCTAACCAAGAGGGTCTGGTACTAACATTATGGATGTCTCGAACCAAGAGGGTCTGGTACTAACATTATGGATGTTTTAAAGAAAGAGGGTCTGGTACTAACATTATGGTTGTCTCTAAACAAGAGGGTCTGGTACTAACATTATGGATGTCTCTAACCAAGAGGGTCTGGTACTAACATTATGGATGTCTCTAACCAAGAGGGTCTGGTACTAACATTACGGATGTCTAACCAAGAGGGTCTGGTACTAACATTATGCATGTCTCTAACCAAGAGGGTCTGGTACTAACATTATGGATGTCTCTAACCAAGAGGGTCTGGTACTAACATTATGGATGTCTCTAACCAAGAGGGTCTGGTACTAACATTACGGATGTCTCTAACCAAGAGGGTCTGGTACTAACATTATGGATGTCTAACCAAGAGGGTCTGTTACTAACATTATGGATGTCTCTAACCAAGAGGGTCTGGTACTAACATTATGGATGTTTTAAAGAAAGAGGGTCTGGTACTAACATTATGGATGTCTCTAAACAAGAGGGTCTGGTACTAACATTATGGATGTCTCTAACCAAGAGGGTCTGGTACTAACATTATGGATGTCTCGAACCAAGAGGGTCTGGTACTAACATTATGGATGTTTTAAAGAAAGAGGGTCTGGTACTAACATTATGGATGTCTCTAAACAAGAGGGTCTGGTACTAACATTATGGATGTCTCTAACCAAGATGGTCTGGTACTAACATTATGGATGTCTCTAACCAAGAGGGTCTGGTACTAACATTACGGATGTCTAACCAAGAGGGTCTGGTACTAACATTATGCATGTCTCTAACCAAGAGGGTCTGGTACTAACATTATGGATGTCTCTAACCAAGAGGGTCTGGTACTAACATTATGGATGTCTCTAACCAAGAGGGTCTGGTACTAACATTATGGATGTCTCTAACCAAGAGGGTCTGGTACTAACATTATGGATGTCTCTAACCAAGAGGGTCTGGTACTAACATTATGGATGTCTCTAACCAAGAGGGTCTGGTACTAACATTACGGATGTCTCTAACCAAGAGGGTCTGGTACTAACATTACGGATGTCTAACCAAGAGGGTCTGGTACTAACATTATGGATGTCTCTAACCAAGAGGGTCTGGTACTAACATTATGGATGTCTAACCAAGAGGGTCTGGTACTAACATTATGGATGTCTCTAACCAAGAGGGTCTGGTACTAACATTATGGATGTCTCTAAGAAAGAGGGTCTGGTACTAACATTATGGATGTCTCTAAGAAAGAGGGTCTGGTACTAACATTATGGATGTCTCTAACCAAGAGGGTCTGGTACTAACATTATGGATGTCTCTAACCAAGAGGGTCTGGTACCAACATTATGGATGTTTTATAGAACGAGGGTCTGGTACTAACATCATGGAAGTCTCTAACCAAGAGGGTCTGGTACTAACATTATGGATGTTTTATAGAACGAGGGTCTGGTACTAACATTATGGATGTCTCTAACCAAGAGGGTCTGGTACCAACATTATGGATGTTTTATAGAACGAGGGTCTGGTACTAACATTATGGATGTCTCTAACCAAGAGGGTCTGGTACCAACATTATGGATGTTTTATAGAACGAGGGTCTGGTACTAACATTATGGATGTCTCTAACCAAGAGGGTCTGGAACTAACATTATGGATGTTTTATAGAACGAGGGTCTGGTACTAACATTATGGATGTCTCTAACCAAGAGGGTCTGGAACTAACATTATGGATGTCTCTCAGAAAGAGGGTCTGGTACTAACATTATGGATGTCTCTAAACAAGAGGGTCTGGTACTAACATCATGGATGTCTAACCAAGAGGGTCTGGTACTAACATTATGGATGTCTCTAAACAAGAGGGTCTGGTACTAACATTATGGATGTCTCTCAGAAAGAGGGTCTGGTACTAACATTATGGATGTCTAACCAAGAGAGTCTGGTATTAACATTATGGATGTTTTAAAGAAAGAGGGTCTGGTACCAACATTATGGAGGTCTCTAACCAAGAGGGTCTGGTACTAACATTATGAATGTCTCTAACCAAGAGGGTCTGGTACTAACATTATGGAGGTCTCTAACCAAGAGGGTCTGGTACTAACATTATGGATGTCTCTAACCAAGAGGGTCTGGTACTAACATTATGAATGTCTCTAACCAAGAAGGTCTGGTACTAACATTATGGATGTCTCTAACCAAGAGGGTCTGGTACTAACATTATGGATGTCTCTAAACAAGAGGGTCTGGTACTAACATCATGGATGTCTAACCTAGAGGGTCTGGTACTAACATTATGGATGTCTCTAACCAAGAGGGTCTGGTACTAACATTATGGATGTTTTAAAGAAAGAGGGTCTGGTACTAACATTATGGATGTCTCTAAACAAGAGGGTCTGGTACTAACATTATGGATGTCTCTAACCAAGAGGGTCTGGTACTAACATTATGGATGTCTCTAACCAAGAGGGTCTGGTACTAACATTATGGATGTTTTAAAGAAAGAGGGTCTGGTACTAACATTATGGATGTCTCTAAACAAGAGGGTCTGGTACTAACATTATGGATGTCTCTAACCAAGAGGGTCTGGTACTAACATTATGGATGTCTCGAACCAAGAGGGTCTGGTACTAACATTATGGATGTTTTAAAGAAAGAGGGTCTGGTACTAACATTATGGTTGTCTCTAAACAAGAGGGTCTGGTACTAACATTATGGATGTCTCTAACCAAGAGGGTCTGGTACTAACATTATGGATGTCTCTAACCAAGAGGGTCTGGTACTAACATTACAGATGTCTAACCAAGAGGGTCTGGTACTAACATTATGCATGTCTCTAACCAAGAGGGTCTGGTACTAACATTATGGATGTCTCTAACCAAGAGGGTCTGGTACTAACATTATGGATGTCTCTAACCAAGAGGGTCTGGTACTAACATTACGGATGTCTCTAACCAAGAGGGTCTGGTACTAACATTACGGATGTCTAACCAAGAGGGTCTGGTACTAACATTATGGATGTCTCTAACCAAGAGGGTCTGGTACTAACATTATGGATGTCTAACCAAGAGGGTCTGGTACTAACATTATGGATGTCTCTAACCAAGAGGGTCTGGTACTAACATTATGGATGTCTCTAAGAAAGAGGGTCTGGTACTAACATTATGGATGTCTCTAAGAAAGAGGGTCTGGTACTAACATTATGGATGTCTCTAACCAAGAGGGTCTGGTACTAACATTATGGATGTCTCTAACCAAGAGGGTCTGGTACCAACATTATGGATGTTTTATAGAACGAGGGTCTGGTACTAACATCATGGAAGTCTCTAACCAAGAGGGTCTGGTACTAACATTATGGATGTTTTATAGAACGAGGGTCTGGTACTAACATTATGGATGTCTCTAACCAAGAGGGTCTGGTACCAACATTATGGATGTTTTATAGAACGAGGGTCTGGTACTAACATCATGGAAGTCTCTAACCAAGAGGGTCTGGTACTAACATTATGGATGTTTTATAGAACGAGGGTCTGGTACTAACATTATGGATGTCTCTAACCAAGAGGGTCTGGTACCAACATTATGGATGTTTTATAGAACGAGGGTCTGGTACTAACATTATGGATGTCTCTAACCAAGAGGGTCTGGAACTAACATTATGGATGTTTTATAGAACGAGGGTCTGGTACTAACATTATGGATGTCTCTAACCAAGAGGGTCTGGAACTAACATTATGGATGTCTCTCAGAAAGAGGGTCTGGTACTAACATTATGGATGTCTAACCAAGAGAGTCTGGTATTAACATTATGGATGTTTTAAAGAAAGAAGGTCTGGTACCAACATTATGGAGGTCTCTAACCAAGAGGGTATGGTACTAACATTATGAATGTCTCTAACCAAGAGGGTCTGGTACTAACATTATGAATGTCTCTAACCAAGAGGGTCTGGTACTAACATTATGGAGGTCTCTAACCAAGAGGGTCTGGTACTAACATTATGGATGTCTCTAACCAAGAGGGTCTGGTACTAACATTATGAATGTCTCTAACCAAGAAGGTCTGGTACTAACATTATGGATGTCTCTAACCAAGAGGGTCTGGTACTAACATTATGGATGTCTCTAAACAAGAGGGTCTGGTACTAACATCATGGATGTCTAACCAAGAGGGTCTGGTACTAACATTATGGATGTCTCTAAACAAGAGGGTCTGGTACTAACATTATGGATGTCTCTCAGAAAGAGGGTCTGGTACTAACATTATGGATGTCTAACCAAGAGAGTCTGGTATTAACATTATGGATGTTTTAAAGAAAGAGGGTCTGGTACCAACATTATGGAGGTCTCTAACCAAGAGGGTCTGGTACTAACATTATGAATGTCTCTAACCAAGAGGGTCTGGTACTAACATTATGGAGGTCTCTAACCAAGAGGGTCTGGTACTAACATTATGGATGTCTCTAACCAAGAGGGTCTGGTACTAACATTATGAATGTCTCTAACCAAGAAGGTCTGGTACTAACATTATGGATGTCTCTAACCAAGAGGGTCTGGTACTAACATTATGGATGTCTCTAAACAAGAGGGTCTGGTACTAACATCATGGATGTCTAACCAAGAGGGTCTGGTACTAACATTATGGATGTCTCTAACCAAGAGGGTCTGGTACTACCATTATGGATGTTTTAAAGAAAGAGGGTCTGGTACTAACATTATGGATGTCTCTAAACAAGAGGGTCTGGTACTAACATTATGGATGTCTCTAACCAAGAGGGTCTGGTACTAACATTATGGATGTCTCTAACCAAGAGGGTCTGGTACTAACATTATGGATGTTTTAAAGAAAGAGGGTCTGGTACTAACATTATGGATGTCTCTAAACAAGAGGGGCTGGTACTAACATTATGGATGTCTCTAACCAAGAGGGTCTGGTACTAACATTATGGATGTCTCGAACCAAGAGGGTCTGGTACTAACATTATGGATGTTTTAAAGAAAGAGGGTCTGGTACTAACATTATGGATGTCTCTAAACAAGAGGGTCTGGTACTAACCTTATGGATGTCTCTAACCAAGAGGGTCTGGTACTAACATTATGGATGTCTCTAACCAAGAGGGTCTGGTACTAACATTACGGATGTCTAACCAAGAGGGTCTGGTACTAACATTATGCATGTCTCTAACCAAGAGGGTCTGGTACTAACATTATGGATGTCTCTAACCAAGAGGGTCTGGTACTAACATTATGGATGTCTCTAACCAAGAGGGTCTGGTACTAACATTACGGATGTCTCTAACCAAGAGGGTCTGGTACTAACATTACGGATGTCTAACCAAGAGGGTCTGGTACTAACATTATGGATGTCTAACCAAGAGGGTCTGGTACTAACATTATGGATGTCTAACCAAGAGGGTCTGGTACTAACATTATGGATGTCTCTAACCAAGAGGGTCTGGTACTAACATTATGGATGTCTCTAAGAAAGAGGGTCTGGTACTAACATTATGGATGTCTCTAAGAAAGAGGGTCTGGTACTAACATTATGGATGTCTCTAAGAAAGAGGGTCTGGTACTAACATTATGGATGTCTCTAAGAAAGAGGGTCTGGTACTAACATTATGGATGTCTCTAACCAAGAGGGTCTGGTACTAACATTATGGATGTCTCTAACCAAGAGGGTCTGGTACTAACATTATGGATGTCTCTAACCAAGAGGGTCTGGTACTAACATTATGGATGTCTCTAACCAAGAGGGTCTGGTACTAACATTATGGATGTCTCTAACCAAGAGGGTCTGGTACTAACATTATGGATGTCTCTAAGAAAGAGGGTCTGGTACTAACATTATGGATGTCTCTAAGAAAGAGGGTCTGGTACTAACATTATGGATGTCTCTAAGAAAGAGGGTCTGGTACTATCATTATGGATGTCTCTAACCAAGAGGGTCTGGTACTATCATTATGGATGTCTCTCAGAAAGAGGGTCTGGTACTATCATTATGGATGTCTCTAACCAAGAGGGTCTGGTACTTATGGCAGGGCTCTACGCTAACTTTGTTCCCAAGGAGTAAATGCTCTCCTAAATGAAAAAATGTAGGAGCACACAAAGAAATTCAGGAGCACAGTGAAAAATGTAACACAGAGTTTATTAAGAAACAATTTATTACATACATATTTATACTGCGTGTGTGAGTGTGTGTGCGTGTACTAAGGGACACACATCTGTGTAACAGCACATACCACCAATATCACACATTGACCCATGTCTACTAGACGCAAAGAACTTCAGTTGTCCAGCTGCTTTTGTATGTTGGCCGTCTGGCACGCTTAGAGGTCAGCCAGCGGTCCACGGCAGGAGTGGGATCCAACTCCTCGACAGGAGGCCCCTCCAGGCTGATCGTCATCAGGTCTTCGGTGGTGGAGACCCCAACTCCTCGACAGGAGGCCCCTCCAGGCTGATCGTCATCAGGTCTTCGGTGGTGGAGACCCCAACTCCTCGACAGGAGGCCCCTCCAGGCTGATCGTCATCAGGTCTTCGGTGGTGGAGACCCCAACTCCTCGACAGGAGGCCCCTCCAGGCTGATCGTCATCAGGTCTTCGGTGGTGGAGACCCCAACTCCTCGACAGGAGGCCCCTCCAGGCTGATCGTCATCAGGTCTTCGGTGGTGGAGACCCCAAGGCAGCTTCTTGTCGAATTCTTAATCCGGTAGAGAAGCCGCACTCACACTGGGCGGCTGAAATGGGCAGCACCAGCATAAACTGCACCAACCCCAGTATGTTCTAGGGAAAAGATTATATCTTTCAATTCCATTTAGACCCTTACCATTAACTTATCAAAACCAACCATAGGATACCATACATAATCACTCAGGACTGTTAGCCTACCTTGTAATCGTGCCTGTCAACATGGTCTCCCACAGGCCACTGTAGGACTTGTCCTTGAAACTGTGTCTGACCAGGATGTCCAGCCTCTGCCACTCATCCTGGGTTACAGCCGTGTTGCACCCTGATCTGTAGGATTGAACAGAGCAAGTGAATTTGCAAATATGCCAACATAACATTGTCTCATATGGCAATGCAGTGTCAAATACATTCTTACCTCTCTAGAGGCTCCTTGAAATGCCTCATCAGGTCTGCCACACCATCATCGCCAAAGGTGAGAAGGCTGGTCTTCTGGCCATGTGTCAGGGTTTAGCACTCTGAAAGACTCCACTGGGATCTGGACACTCTCATCCTTCAGCAAACCACCAAACCTGGCTTTGAGATCATCCACGCCCATGTTGATGGCCGCCTCCATGTGCTGCTTCAGCTGGGGATTGGTGAGGTCCGTGAAGCCTTTCAGATTCCCCTTCAGTGTTATTCCCTTTAACAGAAATAACACACACACACAATGAAATGTCTGGCCATTTGTCTGTCTCCCATAAAAAAAATGTAAAGACTTCTCCACTGCATTTCCCTCCTTATCCTCAAATCGTTTTATTGGGCAACGAATACATTGATTCTCACACTGAGAATCTGTCTTAATTATCGATTTTAATAATCGATTTCTCTTATATCCTAACAAGCTCTCATCCTAACACACCTGGAATCTCCTCTCATCACCCTGCTCCTGAGCAAGCATGGTCTGGATCTTCTCCAACATGCCTCCTGCCTTTGCCCGAAGCTTTAGTGCTTCCAGTCTGGTCACTGTCTTCCTCAACTCTGATGTGGCTTGGGGGAGGATCAGGTCATTCCTTTGCAGGGTGAGGCTAAGTGAGGATAGCTCCTCAAACATGTCTGAAAGAAAATGGCAGAATACACAAAAGAGTGCATTCACCATTTCCCACTTTATCGGTTAAGTAGTGAGTAAATAAACTGTCACCTGTCAATTACTTAATTCTGAAAGTTCATTTGAGTCTTGAACCTATTTTTTATTTTTTTTTAACTAGTTTCCTGTGTAAAAGTGACCTTCTTTTCCCACCCTTGAACTTCCGCTGTTGTTGATGCTACGGCCAGGTGTTCCATGTGCTGCAGAACAACGGAGTACTGAACTTCGTCAGTGGCAAGGTCCTTGTCTTGTCCATGCCATAGGAACACTTTGAGGGCTCTGTGGACATGGGGGATCCAGCGAGTTCCCTTGACGCTAGACGGTGTGCAAATATCCACACCGAGCTCATGCCCGAGAACACAGATCTCTCATTTGGATTTTCCGCTGAAGTGATACGTCTTCCATATCAGATTCAGAAGATGGTACACGACAGACACCGTTGGCTCTTTCTTCTGAATGGTCAGTAGTTCCAGCTCTAGTCTGTGAAAGTCAGAACAGAATCTTCCAAACAATTCACCATCTCCTTCCCCCCCTGTCTCTTGTGCCAACAGAAAACAATAATTCTGTGGTATTTACCATTCCAGCACTTAGCGCACGCACACAGACACACACACAGTATTGTTTAACATTCTCTGCTAGCAAATAAAACAAAATTATAGATAATTTATTAGTTACAAACCTATGTGGCATACAGTGGATTGGGATTATATGCCCCCCTGCCTCTCTCTGCAGGTGGGCAATCACTCCCCCACGGTGGCCCATGTTCACGGAGGCACCATCTGCCCCGAAGGAGATGCCCCTCTTCATCCATGACCCTCCATCCTCCTCTGGGCAAACAGCACGAAATGTGGCCTTGGTGGCATCCAAAACACATCGAATGACAACACAAAAAAACAATTACACAAAAGTATTTCTGACAAACTAAATTATCTCCATTATGAATAATGATTCAACTTTACACAATAATAAAGCCTATAAAGAGGAACAACTTACCAATGGCATGAGAGTGCTCAAGTGTCTGTTGTCCGACCAGGAGATTGACTGGCTTCCCATCCTCCAACAAGCGCACGTAGACAATCTCGCATTCGGTGTTGGATATATCAGTGTCTCCGTCTATTAGAACGGCAAGATACATCGCGGCTTTCAGCTTCGCTGACAGGCTCTCTCATTATGTCAGCAATTTGACCGATCATCTCCGCACATTTTACATCATTGTCGTATGTGGGATTAATGTCAACTCCGTTTTTGTGGTGGAGTCTGATAAGCAGCCCAAATTTGACGAAAGTTTCTTCTTCTTTCGCAATGAAGTATGCCATGTTTATCTTTATTTTCAGCTGCCTCCTCTTCTCCTCCGCAGACAGCAGCACTTGCCTCCTCAAGGCTGCTGACACCGTGCCTGATGGCTTCTCCTGTCTCAACAGGTACAGATCTCGGCACTGGATATGCCGCCACGAGATGTTATGTTTCGCTACGCAATCTCTTTTCAGATGCGGGTTTCCTGACACGAAGGACGAGTTGCCCGCCTGTTTCTGCCCTCTACAATATTTGCAGAACATGACGTTGTATTCGAACTCTAGCCATGGGAACATTTTGAGCCAATCTATATGTTCTACCTCCACCGGCTACAGTGGACGTTGAAGTGACAGCTGGGGGCACCGTAGCTTCGCTAACGTTGTTCTCAGCATCCCTAACGTTAGCCGCCATGTCAACGTTAGCCACCTCAGGTAAACCTTGTGAAGAGGCTTCATTAGTTGAATCTTGCGAATCCCCCTCGCCGGATTCCTCTTTCTCCTCGTCTCTTTTTCGCTTAAAATAAAATTGAATGGGCTTCATTTTTAGCGATGTCTGCACGTTAACTTATAGCCTATACCAATACTATTTTCCAGTGTTGTTCACCTTTCTCTCTCTGACTGGACTGCGTCATCACAGAAAACTCTACTGTGGTTGGCGCATGCCGCTTGTGGAATGTGGGACTTGTAGTTTTTAAACAATTAGCAGCGGGGGAAAAATAGATTACGGTAAATTGTAATCTTTAATCGCACACACTGCTCTTAATTTTTTTTTCTCGGTTCGTACATACCTATTTTTAGGGGCAAATGCGAGTGAAATACTCGCACTGTAGAGCCCTGTATGGATGTCTCTAAGAAAAGAAAGAGGGTCTAGTACTAACACTATGGATGTCTCTAAGAAAAGAAAGAGGGTCTAGTACTAACACTATGGATGTCTCTAACCAAGAGGGTCTGGTACTAACATTATGGATGTCTCTAACCAAGGGGGTCTGGTACCAACATTATGGATGTCTCCAAGTAAGAGGGTCTGGTACTAACATTATGGATGTCTCTAACCAAGAGGGTCTGGTACCAACATTATGGATGTCTCTAACCAAGAGGGTCTGGTACTAACATTATGGATGTCTCTAACCAAGAGGGTCGGATACTAACATTACGGATGTCTCTAACCAAGAGGGTCTGGTACTAACATTATGGATGTCTCTAACCAAGAAGGTCTGGTACTAACATTATGGATGTCTCTAAACAAGAGGGTCTGGTACTAACATTATGGATGTCTCTAACCAAGAGGGTCTGGTACTAACATTATGGATGTCTCTAACCAAGAGGGTCTGGTACTAACATTATGGATGTCTCTAACCAAGAGGGTCTGGTACTAACATTATGGATGTCTAACCAAGAGGGTCTGGTACTAACATTATGGATGTCTCTAACCAAGAGGGTCTGGTACTAACATTATGGATGTCTCTAACCAAGAGGGTCTGGTACTAACATTATGGATGTCTCTAACCAAGAGGGTCTGGTACTAACATTATGGATGTCTCTAAACAAGAGGGTCTGGTACTAACATTATGGATGTCTCTAAACAAGAGGGTCTGGTACTAACATTATGGATGTCTCTAACCAAGAGGGTCTGGTACTAACATTATGGATGTCTCTAAGAAAGAGGGTCTGGTATTAACATTATGGATGTCTCTAACCAAGAGGGTCTGGTACTAACATTATGGATGTCTCTAACCAAGAGGGTCTGGTACTAACATTATGGATGTCTCTAACCAAGAGGGTCTGGTACTAACATTATGGATGTCTCTAACCAAGAGGGTCTGGTACTAACATTATGGATGTCTAACCAAGAGGGTCTGGTACTAACATTATGGATGTCTCTAACCAAGAGGGTCTGGTACTAACATTATGGATGTCTAACCAAGAGGGTCTGGTACCAACATTATGGATGTCTCTAACCAAGAGGGTCTGGTACCAACATTATGGATGTCTCTAACCAAGAGGGTCTGGTACTAACATTATGGATGTCTAACCAAGAGGGTCTGGTACTATCATTATGGATGTCTCTAACCAAGAGGGTCTGGTACTATCATTATGGATGTCTAACCAAGAGGGTCTGGTACTAACATTATGGATGTCTCTAACCAAGAGGGTCTGGTACTAACATTATGGATGGTCTACTCTGGATCACCTGGTAGTAGAACATACATTATGAATCTGCAAAAAGACATATGATCGTTGGAGTTGGTCTATATAGTATTTATAATACTCACAAGGTTAATGTAATAGAGATTTCTGAGAATAATATAGAATAGAATAGAATAGAAAAAAATAAAATAGAATACATATCACACTCATACACACAGGGGATAGGATGGAAGCAGCACAGGATCAGCCGCAGAGCACAAGAGCACTGTTCAGTTGTGGAACCTATTGAGGCTTTCTAAAGACTAGTGCAGAATGTCTATCTTCTCATGACACTCTCCAGATATTGATTATCAGTTGACATGAAGCACCTGCCACACAAACGGGTCCTAACCTCCTTTGATTGTCATTGATTTCCATTCAAAATCTATCCGACCCTCCTGGACGTGCATAGAGAGGAGAGGTTATTGAGTTGTGTTAGCGAGGATTTATCTCATAATTGAGTTCTGGCTACTGCATTAGAGGGGGATTTGCAGTACAGTACATAGGATCGATTCCCTTTGTGGGCTCTGCCAGTCAGAAGTACACTATCCCAGAAATGAAACAGACAGTGCCTTCTGTCAACAGAGGGCTGAGCGATACAGGCTCGTGGTGCGCGTCAGAGGGACATGTAGACAATAATCTGTCTGAATTCGCCAGACCTCACTACACTGACATTGATGCAAACTGTGCCTGGAGCATTAACTACAACTAAATACAAGTGTGTCTTCGTGCATGCTTATCTCCTGATGTTGTGCCCTTCTAAACTGCACAGTTGCTGACCCTGGCTTCCAACACCTCAGGGTTTATCTGTGATTTTCTCAAGGAGTTGGGTTACAAATTTCTGTGATCTGGAAATTACAATATACAGTAGTATTGGTCTATTCTATTCTCCTTGTGTGTGTGTGTGTGTGTGTGTGTGTGTGTGTGTGTGTGTTACAGTACTAACCGTGGTGTATTTCCCCAGCTGGCAGAGCGATGGGAAGGTCTCCTGATGAGCCTTGCGTATCTTCTCTATGATGGCCTCTTGTTCTGCACTCAGCTCATAGTTCTCGGTCAGCTCTGGCTTGGGACTCTCCTTCTTCTTCTTATTGCGGTCATTCCGGACAGCTGAGAGAGGGGAAAAGGAAGGAATGGGAAAAGGTAAACGAACAAATGTCAACAATAAACAGTTAATTGTAGCCTAAAATGCATCCTACACATTTTGGACATATCAACCATTCAGCACAGTGTTAGCGTTAGGCTGTGTTCGTGAGCCACTCATATTCAGAACAGCTGACATTTTAGATGTGAGTTGTCTGGAATGGCATACTGTACTAATATACAGTTGAAGTCGGAAGTTTACATACACCTTAGCAAAATACATTTAAACTCAGTTTTTCCCAATTCCTGACATTTAATCCTCGTAAAAATTGCCTGTCTTAGGTCAGTTAGGATCACCACTATTTTTAGAATGTGAAATGTCAGAATAATAGTAGAGAGAATGATTTATTTCAGCTTTTATTTCTTTCATCACATTCCCAGTGGGTCAGAAGTTTACATACACTCAATTCGTATTTGGTAGCATTGCCTTTAAATTGTTTAAATTGGGTCAAACGTTTTGGGTAGCCTTCCACAAGTTTCCCACAATAAGTTGGGTGAATTTTGGCCCATTCCTCCTGACAGAGCTGGAGTAACTGAGTCAGGTATGTAGGCCTCCTTGCTCTCACACGCCTTTTCAGTTCTGCCCACAAAGTTTCTATAGGATTGAGGTCAGGGCTTTGTGATGGACACTCCAATACCTTGACTTTGTTGTCCTTAAGACATTTTGCCACAACTTGGAAGTATGCTTGGGGTCATTTGCGACCAACCTTTAACTTCCTGACTGATGTCTTGAGATGTTGCTTCAATATAGCCACAATTTTCCTACCTCATGATGCCATCTATTTTGTGAAGTGCACCAGTCCCTCCTGCAGCAAAGCACCCCCACAACATGATGCTGCCACCCCCGTGATTCACGGTTGGGATGGTGTTCTTCGGCTTGCAAGCGTCTCCCTTTTTTCCTCCAAACATAACGATGGTCATTCAAATCAAATCAAAATCAAATCAAGTTTATTTTATATAGCCCTTCGTACATCAGCTAATATCTCGAAGTGCTGTACAGAAACCCAGCCTAAAACCCCAAACAGCAAGCAATGCAGGTGTAGAAGCACGGCGGCTAGGAAAAACTCCCTAGAAAGGCCAAAACCTAGGAAGAAACCTAGAGAGGAACCAGGCTATGAGGGGTGGCCAGTCCTCTTCTGGCTGTGCCGGGTGGAGATTATAACAGAACATGGCCAAGATGTTCAAATGTTCATAAATGACCAGCATGGTCAAATAATAATCAGGAGTAAATGTCAGTTGGCTTTTCATAGCCGATCATTAAGAGTATCTCTACCGCTCCTGCTGTCTCTAGAGAGTTGAAAACAGCAGGTCTGGGACAGGTAGCACGTCCGGTGGACAGGTCAGGGTTCCATAGCCGCAGGCAGCCAAATGGCCAAACAGTTCTATTTTTGTTTCATCAGACCAGAGGACATTTCTCCAAAAAGTACAATCTTTGTCCCCATGTGCAGTTGCAAACAAAGTCGGTCTTTTTATCGCGGTTTTGGAGCAGTGGCTTCTTCTTTGCTGAGCGGCCTTTCATGTCGATATAGGACTCGTTTTACTGTGGATAGATACTTTTATACCTGTTAACTCCAGCATCTTCACAACGTCCTTTGCTGTTGTTCTGGGATTGATTTGCACTTTTCACACCAAAGTACATTCATCTCTAGGAGACAGAACGCGTCTCCTTCCTGAGTGGTATGACAGCTGCGTGGTCCCATGGTGTTTATACTTGCGTACTATTGTTTGTACAGATGCACGTGGTACCTTCAGGCGTTTGGAAATAGCTCTCAAGGATGAACCAGACTTGTGGAGGTCTACCGTTTTTCTTGGCTGATTTCTTTTGATTTTCCCATGATGTCAAGCAAAGAGCCACTGAGTTTGAAGGTAGGCCTTGAAATACATCCACAGGTACACCTCCAATTGACTCAAATTATGTCAATTAGCCTATCAGAAGCTTCTAGAGCCATGACATAATTTTCTGGAATTTTCTAAGCTGTTTAAAGGCATAGTCAACTTAGTGTATGTAAACTTCTGACCCACTGGAATTGTGACACATTGAATTATAAGTGAAATAATCTGTCTGTAAACAATTGTTGGAAAAATGACTTGTGTCATGCACAAAGTAGATGTCCTGACCGACTTGCCAAAACTATAGTTTGTTAACAAGAAATTTGTGGAGTGGTTGAAAAACAAGTTTTAATGACTCCAACCTAAGTGTATGTAAACTTCCGACTTCAACGGTATACAGAATCATTTATGACAAGGAGACTGAGTCCATGCAGTAACTATCTTCTGCCATGACGACTGTGTAGCTAAGCTCACAGTATCTACAGTATCTTCTGCACCACCAGCCACAGAACACAAATGGTTAAACGCTCTGTCACTCAGTATTTCTCTGTCAGCTTAGTGTCATCACTGGACCACATTAAAGAAGGAGAAACCATCAGCGTATGAGGAAGGCAGCTAGGGTTTCAGAACGGCAGTGTGTAATTTGGCCAAGCGTTATCTCAACACGATGACCGAGGCACATCTTCTGACCACCATTGCCTCGTCTCAGAGTAACTTGACAACCCTGGGGGCAGTTCCATGTGACGCCGTGCTTATGTGTGGCGGCCGTGGGGATTACTCGAACGTGTGTGTGTGCGTTTGTGTGTGTATGTGCGTGCATCCTGAAAAAAGTTGTTTGAGGTGTTCTCTTTCCTTCGTTATCTTCTCTCGTTCAATGAGAGAGCACGACAGAAACAGCAACATCAAGACCATCTCTCTAACCACTGAACCATGTACACGGCGAGACAGAGACACAGAGAGAGAGAGACAGAGAGAGACCACAGGAGGTTGGTGGCACTTTAATTGGGGAGAACAGGCTCGTGGTAACGGAAAAAGTGGAATGGTATCAAATACATCAAACACAATGTTGTTATAGGTGTTCCATGCCATTCCATTTGCTCTGTTCTGGCCATTATTATGAGCTGTTCTCTCCCCTGCACTCTCCACTGAGAGAGATAGAAAGACATAGAATGTCAGCTGGGGGTAACTACAGTTTGGTCAAATAACTAAAACATATTACTTGTTGTATCGTCTCACAGGAATTAATGAATATTTGTTAAAGGTGCAATATGCAGAAATCAATCCGCCATTTCCTGGTTGCTAAAGTTCTAATAGTTAGCCTAATTTCAGTTTATGTGACAAAACAAGCCATGTATAGTGTAGAAAATCATTGTACCATCTAAAACCCTGTGAGATATATTTTCAATAACCAAAAATATTGTATTTTCAGCTGTTTGAAGCTGGTGTACAAAACTGAAAGTAAAAGACTTAAGAACGGAAAGCATAAAAATAACTCAGATCTACCGCTTCCTAAACTTGCTTTCAATGAGAATGACAGATCTATAACTCACATTTCTATGTGATTTTGGTCAAGTTGCCCAAAAAAGTTACATAATGCAGCTTTAATATTTAAAACTGTTTAGACCCATGCATATAAAGCCTGTTGAAGACTGAAGGTCAACTGGGTATTTATTAATCTCTGTGTATTCCTATAGGCCCTATTCCTTGTTGGACGATTGATCACATTGACAATGCAAACAGTATGAAATAGGTAGAAGACAAGAAAAGACTAGCCCATTCATGTTTATTTCTCCATTGTCACGACTTCCTCCGAAGTCGGTTCCTCTCCTTGTTCGGCGGTTGACGTCACCGGCTTTCTAGCCATCGCCGATCCACCTTTCATTTTTCCATTGGTCTTGTTTTCCTACACACCTGGTTTCAATTCCCGCAGTATTAGACGTGTATATACCCTCTGTTCCCCCCCATGTCTGTGTGTGTTGTTTTGTGTATGTGCACGCTAGACTGGTTTGCTCTGGGTTATGTCAACCCATATTGTGTTTAGTGTTCTTCGTGCCGTGTGTTTTGTTCGCCGAAATAAAAGGCTCCTTTGGCTACCCAACTTCTGTTCTCCTGCGCCTGACTCCCTTACAGCCAGTTACGCATACCTAACATCCATAATCCATAACTCCACTCTACCAACTATGCCACATTCAGCACAATGTTCTTCATCTGCCACAGAACAGGATAATTCACAACTAAAACAAATTGGAAGTTTATCATTTGTTCTATTGTATCGACTGTTATGAAAACTATGTTCTAGTGCACAAAGAGAAGTTTGTCCGTTCTTGTCTGCATATATTGTATATAAACCTTGGAGCAGAGATATGAAGTAGGTCAGATTTAACTGTCCATTCTGATAGAGGAGATACTCATGTTGTTACACTTCCCTAGTCTCATATAAACTCTGATGAGGAAGGTTGAAATTAGGGCTGACCCCAATTATTCGACTGGTCGATTGTTTGGTCAATAGGCTGATAGGTCGACCAATATTTTTTTGTTGTCGAGCAGTAGCCAATATATTTTTTTTTGGCACACAAGACACCTGTCTTATTCGCGCCCATCGCAGTGAACTAATCCATTGCGGAGGCTGAAAATAATCCATTGCCGAGGTCGCGGGGATGGCGCAGTCTAAGAAGGGGAGTGTCGCTGCACAATGCACGTCTCTATCCAGATTGCCAATTTGAGCACAATTATTGTTTCATAACTTCCTTGTGTGCATTGTTTGCGTTTGATTGCGTTTGATTGTTAGTGTCTATCAATTCCCCATTACATACTAGAGGTCGACCGATTATGATTTTTCAACACCGATATCGATATCGATTATTGGAGGACCAAAAAAGCCGATACCGATTAATCGGCCGTTTTATTTTATTTTTGTTTGTAATAATGACAATTACAACAATACTGAATGAACACTTATTTTAACTTAATATAATACATCAATAAAATAAATTTAGCCTCAAATAAATAATGAAACATGTTCAATTTGGTTTAAATAATGCAAAAACAAAGTGTTGGAGAAGAAAGTAAAAGTGCAATATGTGCCATGTAAGAAAGCTAACGTTTAAGTTCCTTGCTCAGAACATATGAAAGCTGGTGGTTCCTTTTAACATGAGTCTTCAATATTCCCAGGTAAGAAGTTTTAGGTTGTAGTTATTATAGGAATTATAGGACTATTTCTCTCTATACCATTTGTATTTCATATACCTTTGACTATTGGATGTTCTTATAGGCACTTTAGTATTGCCAGTGTAACAGTATAGCTTCCATCCCTCTCCTCGCCGCTACCTGGGCTTGAACCAGGAACACATCGACAACAGCCACCCTCGAAGCAGCGTTACCCATGCAGAGCAAGGGGAACAACTACTCCAAGTCTCAGAGCGAGTGACGTTTGAAACGCTATTAGCGCGCACCCCGCTAACTAGCTAGACATTTCACATCGGTTACACCAGCCTAACCTCGGGAGTTGATAGGCTTGAATTCATAAACAGCAGAGCTGCTGGCAAAATGCACGAAAGTGCTGTTTGAATGAATGCTTACGAGCCTGCTGGTACCCACCATCGCTCAGTCAGACTGCTCTATCAAATCATAGACTTAATTATAACACACAGAAATACGAGCCTTAGGTCATTAAAATATTAAAATACAAAAGAACAAGAGAATAAATGAAAACCGAAACAGTCCCGTATGGTGCAAACACTAACACAGGAAACAATCACACACCAAACACAATAGAAAACAGGCTACCTAAATATGGCTCCTAATCAGAGACAACGACTGACTCCTGCCTCTGATTGAGAACCATACTAGGCCAAACACATAGAAATATAAATACAGAACAAAACATAGAAAAACAACATAGAATGCCCACCCCAACTCACGCCCTGACCAAACTAAAATAAAGACATAAAAAAGGAACTAAGGTCAGAACGTGACAACAACCTTCAATGTTATGTCATAATTACGTAAAATTCTGGCAAATTAGTTCGCAATGAGCCAGGCGGCCCAAACTGTTGCATATACTCTGACTCTGCGTGCAATGAACGCAAGAGAAGTGACACAATTTCACCTGGTTAATATTGCCTGCTAACCTGGATTTCTTTTAGCTAAATATGCAGGTTTAAAAATATATACTTCTGTGTATTGATTTTAAGAAAGGCATTGATGTTTATGGTTAGGTACACGTTGGAGCAACGACAGTACTTTTTCGCGAATGTGCACTGCATCGATTATATGCAACGCAGGACACGCTAGATAAACTAGTAATATCATCAACCATGTGTAGTTATAACTAGTGATTATGATTGATTGATTGTTTTTTATAAGATAAGTTTAATGCTAGCTAGCAACTTACCTTGGCTTCTTACTGCATTCGCGTAACAGGCGGGCTCCCCGTGAGGCAGGTGGTTAGAGCGTTGGACTAGTTAACCGTAAGGTTGCAAGATTGAATCCCTGAGCTGACAAGGTAAAAATCTGTTGTTCTGCCCCTGAAAAAGGCAGTTAACCCACCGTTCCTAGGCCGTCATTGAAAATAAGAATGTGTTCTTAACTGACTTGCCTAGTTAAATAAAGGTGTAAAAAATTACTTGAAATCGGCCCTAATTAATCGGTTGACCTCTATTACATACTGTATATCACTAGTACATTTACTGTTAATTCCTATCATTTCTAATCAACAATGTTTGTTTGGTTACGGTAATGTCTGTTAATGCATTCAATATATTATTATTCCAGTCTTTTACCATTCTGATTGTCAGAGTGGACACGTTGTTTCCAGTGCGTACAACCTATGCTAAACTTGTGAGAAACAAGTTTAGGTTTATTTCATTCCATTTACGAGTTTTGTCAATTTAGTCATTGTCTTTTGTTTTGAGCGCTCCTGTCAATGTTGAGTAAGGACGTGCAACTGATTACGCATTAAAGTAGGCCTAATGGCTACCTGCCTGCGTGCAAATGTAGGCATATAAATGTGAACATTTGGGGATCAGATAGTGTTTCTAATTGGGTTAATGCGTCACAACCAATGAGCTGTGGAGCTTCTCAAAGTAATGTTTTCTTCACCTCAAACAAAAAACAAATTAAGTTTGTTTTTATATCCATTCCTCAATGTATTTGAAAAATCTTTCCAGCTCTCCCTTTCGATAACCACTCAGCGTGAACGGGAAAAATGTCATGCTCTGATCCAGTGGAAACACCTGATTAGGCCTATTTTATGAGCAAATAGCCAACAGCTGTGTCTGTGCCAAGCTCACTGGCTGGGGAAACTGAGGGACAGAATATTTTATACCATGTTGCAAGGACCTTCAGGCTGGACCCACTACAATGTTTCAAGTTCGTTGCAGGCAGGCCATGTGTAGCCAATGTGATTTATAGGATATTTATTTTATCAAGATATTTTCTACCTGCAGGCTGCAATGTTTTTATTTGTTGGCTTTATAGGCTATTTTTTACAGAGTTGTCAATGGCAATAGAAGTTACTTTTTAGGTTTGTATCCTTTTCATTTAGATAAGGATCTAATTTTGATTAACCACAATACAATGATTTTGAGATACGAAGACGTTATTATAAATGAAATGAAAATGTTCCACAAAAATGTACAGATGAAACCCATAACTGGCACACAGATCGGTAGAAATGGTAAGATAAATTGGCATTACACATGAGAAAGTTTGCCGACTCCTCATGTAGCCTATTACCGGCAACTTCAGGAGAGCAAAGGCAGAATCTGCGAAAGCCAGTAGGAGCGGGAGGAGGATGGTCAGGACAGGTTAAGTTTTTTTCCTTATGGTTATCTTGATCTCTGGCTCCCTCTTGGGTAATTTGTGTCTTATTTCATCAAACAGTGAGCTTAAACATCAGAAAAGCACAATGAATATTTAGTTAATTTTATTTAAAAAAACATAGGTTGTGTCTATATATGAAAAGTTACACGTTTAAAAAATAACAGACAACTTTTTTTTTGTCGGCCCCGAATGAAACCAGAGTGAACACCGGCACCCTCTGCATGGTGTCCTGGAAAACCCCTAGTTCGTGACGGAGCTCTGGGATTGGAGGAGACGTTGGTGTTTGATGTCTGACACAGCAGGAGGTTCTGAAGTTATGAGAATCTTCAAACACACCAGCCAGCTACAGGAGATAAGTGTTGACTCAATACAGGGCCCTGATCATTAGGGCATGCAACAGAAAACATTTTGTAATGGGAAATGAAAATCTGTGTTTCATATTGAACCAGGTAGTCTCTCCCTGTTTAAGTCTGTTTTCTTCCGTTTGGTGCCTAATGAACACAACCCAGAGTGTTGATTCATCCTCCATCCCTACATCATAGCACCCTGATCAGCGGCAGATGCTCCCAACCAATCAGGACGAGATCCTGGAGGAGGAACAGAACTGCATTATGGGGGCCCACCGTCGCTGTCTGCCGTACCCCAAGGGACCTCCTTTTAGTCTGGGTTGGTTGACTACCACAAAAGAAAGCAGGCACATCCTGCCTCTGTCTGCTCTGCTTTACAATACAAAGCCCTTTCATAATCGCATAAAAAAAGCAATGGTGTACAACCTTTAAAGATTGAGATACAGAGAAATATATATTTCTATGAGGTGTTTTGTAAGCGCTGGGCTGGCCTAGATACATTAAGTATAGGAGACATTTGTTGGGATTTTGTGCAGAGACTGTGAAGGCTTCAGCATTGTTTGTTTGTTCAGTTTGTATCCTGTCTGCCAGCATCCTTGAAGGCGCATTGTGTTAAGTCTATGTGGAAAAGTAATTGTTCTTTACAGCGCAACCAAGGCAACAAGATGTATAGATTATAAACTACATCCAATGTACCTCTATTCTGTTCATCTCAATCCTAGGTCCCACCATGATGACGGCATACTGTACAGCATGCAGGGTACAATAGGGTCTATTTAAGGGAATTAGACTGTCTGGTTCGTTTTGGGGTGTCACTAACCCACTGTGTGTGTGTGTGTGTGTGTGTGTGTGTGTGTGTGTGTGTGTGTGTGTGTGTGTGTGTGTGTGTGTGTGTGTGTGTGTGTGTGTGTGTGTGTGTGTGTGTGTGTGTGTGTGTGTGTGTGTGTGTGTGTGTGTGTGTGTGTGTCACTAACCCTCTACATATTGGCATCTCCTTCTTGACCTACACTGAGTTTACAAAACATTAAAACACCTGCTCTTTCCATGACATAGACTGACCAGGTGAATCCAGGTGAAAGCTATGATCCCTTATTGAAGTCACTTGTTAAATCCACTTCAATCAGTCTAGATTAAAGGGAGGAGACAGGTTAAATAAGAATTTTTAAGCCTTGATACATGGACTGTGTATGTGTGCCATTCAGACGGTGAATGGGAAAGACAAAATATTTAAGTTCCTTTGAAGTGCCAGGCACACCAGTTTTTGTCAGGAACTGCAACGCTGCTGAGTTTTTCACACTCAACAGTTTCCCGTGTCTATCAAGAATGGCACACCACCAAAAGGACATCCAGAAAACTTTACACGACTGTGGAAAGTATTCGAGTCAACATGGGGTGCAACTCAACATTAGGAAGGTGTTGCTAATGTTTGGTAAACTCAGTGTGTGACTCGTTTCAGGAAACGAGGCTTATGTCGCATGTCACTACTTCACAGGAGAGGCATTTGAACGTAAACTTTAAAAAATTATCTAAATGCGTTTTTTTGGCAGAAATGCCTTCTGGAACGTGAAATTTCATGTGCCTTAATAACAAATTTGTATGCCATCTGTAAACACTAATACATTTTTAAAATTACGAGCATAGTTGGTTTAGCCACAGAAAAAGCGAGCAACCTTCCTGCTAGCCATGATTGGCTGAGATCATGAGTGGGCAGGACATGCCAAGAGATGAGTTTGGATTGGTCTGCATGTAGCACACTTCTGTCCATTTGAGCTGGTCAGTATGTGTTGGTAATCCTGTCTAACGCTGCTTTTGTTTATATGTTGTGTAGTAGAACTGCATAAGTGTTGCTCTCCACTTTCTGGAGGACCGAGTTTTGAAATCAGTGGAATTAGAGTATGATAGTTAAAGAGATGGAGAAATCACCTGTCTCTGGATTACATCTTCAAACTAAACCATGGCATCTGTGACAGAGGGAGAAGAGTCCATCCATGTATAGTCTAGCTAGCTACATTTTCAGATATTACACGTTTCTAATTTTGTCAGAAAGTCGTTTTTGTTTCAAGTTAAAGTGTACTGATAGCTAGGTAGCTAATGTTAGTTGGCTGGCTCGCTAGCTAACATTACATGTATGCGCTGTGTAGTAATATTATTCATATCTCAGAGCCATTTGCTATGCTAGCTATAGCCTAATGTTAGCTAGCTAACATTGAACCTGGTTGGTTAGCTACTTGCAGATTCATGCAGGGTAGTAACGTCATGAGTTGTGATTATGGTTCATTGTTTAGCTAGCTAGCTACAAGTCTTGATGTAGCTGGTAAATTCGCTCTGGCTATCTACTCCGATTTCAGAGCACTCTCATCTGAGTGTGCCAGAGCGCAGAATAACGGACACATTTACGAACGCTCAATACCCGTTGAATATGGCCGGTGTCCGTAAACGTTGGCAAAAAAGCATAATTAAACTGTTGCCAGCAGCACAGTTGCAGTCACCAACGCTCTGGATAACATAAAACAGCCTAACCAGCTCTGCTAGGGTGAGTAAAATGGTCAGATTGTCACGCCCTGGCCTTAGTTATCTTTGTTTTCTTTATTATTTTAGGTCAGGGTGTGACATGGGGGATGTTTGTGTGTTTTTGTCTCGTATAGGGTGTTTGTATTGTATAGTTTTTTTTTGTAGATTTCATGGGGTTGTGTTCAGTGTAGGTGTTTATGTATGTCTATGGTTGCCTGGATTGGTTCTCAATTAGAGACAGCTGTCATTAGTTGTCTCTGATTGAGAGTCATATTTAGGCAGCCATAGGCATTAGGTAGGTTGTGGGTAATTGTCTATGTTTGACGTTAGTAGCGTGTGGCTGCACTTTCGTTTTGTAGCTTCACGGTCTTTTGTTGTTTTGTCTAGTTTGTGTTAGTGTTCGTGTTCGTTTATTCTTCAAATAAAGTGAAGATGTATTTATATCACGCTACGCCTTGGTCCTCTCTTTCACCTAAAGACGATCGTGACACAGATTGAGCTGTTCTGTCATTTGTGTCTAGAAGTAGCTAGCAAGCTAGCCAACGTTAGCCAGTTAGCTTGGGTGCTTGACTGCTGTTGTTATGACAGAACGCTCGGATGTGTTGCCCTATTTGTGACATCAGGTGTAAGTAACGAATCCTAAAATATATACACACTTAACTTAATCAGCTTCTAAGGTCATTGAAACACAACACACACACATAATGTTAATTTCACTAATGAATAGAGAGAGACAATCGGAGAGGCAGGATCACAGTACATCAACTTTGAACCCCATAGACACTGACAGCTCTATAAAATAATATACGGCTTACACCTGCGTATACCCTTCAGTACACTACTAGCCCCTCGTGTTTTACAAAAAGTGACCTCTCCTACATGAGTGTGCTGGTATTACGGTTGCTGTCCTTTCAGAATCACAAACATGTCACACACTGAAGTCCTATAGGTTCGCTACTGCGCAAACATGTTTATAATAGATAAGGCTGTTAAGATATGAACATTTCAAGAAAGGAATGCATATATTTTGGCCTGGCAAAGTGTTTTTTTACTCCGCTGGTCTCAACTCGTCTCGGGAAGAAATTAAGAGTCCTCACTGTCCGAAACCGAGTCAAGAACGAGTACAAATGTATTCGACACCTACACAAGACCGAGACACTCAATATGTGGTCTCGAGACATGTCTCGAGTACTACAACACTGGTATACAGTACCACTGAGGCAATAAAGAGAATCACTGCTGGCCATAAACAGTACCACTGCTGGCCATACAGAGAATCACTGCTGGCGGTATACAGTACCACTGAAGGCCATACAGAGAATCACTGCTGGCCATAAACAGTACCACTGCTGGCTATACAGAGAATCACTGCTGGCCGGATACAGTACCACTGCTGGCCGTATGCAGTACCACTGCTGGCCATATGCAGTACCACTACTGGCCGTATGCAGTACCACTGCTGGCCGTATGCAGTACCACTGCTGGTCATATGCAGTACCACTGAAGGCCATACAGAGAATCACTGCTGGCCATATGCAGTACCACTGCTGGCCGTATGCAGTACCACTGAAGGCCAGCCAGAGAATCACTGCTGGCCATATGCAGTACCACTGCTGGCCGTATGCAGTACCACTGCTGGCCATACAGAGAATCACTGCTGGCCGTATACAGTACCACTGCTGGCCGTATGCAGTACCACTGCTGGCCGGATACAGTACCACTGCTGGCCATACAGAGAATCACTGCTGGCCGTATACAGTACCACTGCTGGCCATACAGAGAATCACTGCTGGCCGTATGCAGTACCACTGCTGGCCATATGCAGTACCACTACTGGCCGTATGCAGTACCACTGCTGGCCATACAGAGAATCACTGCTGGCCGTATACAGTACCACTGCTGGCCATATGCAGTACCACTACTGGCCGTATGCAGTACCACTGCTGGCCATACAGAGAATCACTGCTGGCCGTATACAGTACCATTGCTGGCCGTATACAGTACCACTGCTGGCCATATGCAGTACCACTACTGGCCGTATGCAGTACCACTGAAGGCCATACAGAGAATCACTGCTGGCCGTATACAGTACCACTGAAGGCCATACAGAGAATCACTGCTGGCCGTATACAGTACCACTGCTGGCCGTATACAGTACCACTGCTGGCCGGATACAGTACCACTGCTGGCCAAATACAGTACCACTGCTGGGCAGATACAGTACCACTGCTGGCCGGATACAGTACCACTGCTGGCCAAATACAGTACCACTGCTGGCCGTATACAGTACCACTGCTGGCCAAATACAGTACCACTGCTGGGCAGATACAGTACCACTGCTGGCCGGATACAGTACCACTGCTGGCCAAATACAGTACCACTGCTGGCCGTATACAGTACCACTGCTGGGCAGATACAGTACCACTGCTGGGCAGATACAGTACCACTGCTGGGCAGATACAGTACCACTGCTGGCTGGATACAGTACCAATGCTATACAGTACCACTGCTGGCCGTATACAGTACCACTGCTGGCTGGATACAGTACCACTGCTGGCTGTTACAGTACCACTGCTGGCCGTATACAGTACCACTGTGTTACCGCTGGTAGCTCAGCTGGTTTAACTATTGTATCATCCACCCTGCTGCAAGGTCATAACATCACCGTGCAAGTGTCTCCCAACTGACACACACACACACATGCACACACATGCAAACACACACACACCACCATTAAGTGTAACTCTCTCTGCTGGCGTGGGTAGAGTTATGTGTCGTTCATCGCTCCCCACCTGGTGGGTGTTAAAGGCTGCCTTGGTATTATGGGATGTGGCAACTGGTCGCCATGAAGAAATATACTGTTTATTTACTGGTGCATCTGTTAGTTTGCCGTGGCGCCGGGTGGATGGTCCACACAGATGGTCCAACCCGCAGCCCTCTTTACGAAACGTTAACGCGGTGTGTGTGTGTGTGTTATCCCAGGCATCCACCAGCCCAGAAAGCTGTCTGTCTGTCGACTACTCCAGCAGCCAGAGAGAAAGATAGGGAGGGAGGACAGGAGAGAGGAAGAGGGAGGACAAGTGGGAGGGATAGAGAGAGGACAGGAGGGAAGGAGGGGGAGAGGGAAGGCGACAGGAAGGGAGAGGGGGAGGGACGACTGGAGGAAGGGAGGGAGGGTGAACAGGACGTAGCTCATTGACCAGATGAGGATTAGCTGAGTGTCCTGGAGAGCAGTGGTCCTATAAAGCGTGGCAGCATGCCTTGAAGTGAGAGTGTGAGTGAGTGTCGCGGCGCGGCAAAGTGTCTTTATTTAACAGCCTCTTCACACGGCGGCCAAGATCACTTCAGCTGAAAACTGCACAGTAGTGCACACTCCAGCCTAGATTACCACAGTAGTGCACACTCCACCCTAGAATACCACAGTAGTGAACACTCCACCCTAGATAACTATAGGAGTACATAGCCCACCCTAGATTACCACAGTAGTGCACACTCCACTTTAGATTACCACAGTAGTGCACACTCTACCCTAGATTACCACAGTAGTGCACACTCTACCCTAGATTACCACAGTAGTGCACACTCTACCCTAGATTACCACAGTAGTGCAAACTCTACCCTAGATTACAACAGTAGTGCACACTCCACCCTAGATTACCACAGTAGTGCACACTCCACCCTAGATTACTACAGTAGTGCACACTCCAGCCTAGATTACTATAGTAGTGCACACTCCAGCCTAGATTACCACAGTAGTGCACACTCCAGCCTAGATTACCACAGTAGTGCACACTCTACCCTAGATTACCACAGTAGTGCACACTCTACCCTAGATTACCACAGTAGTGCACACTCCAGCCTAGATTACCACAGTAGTGCACACTCTACCCATGATTACCACAGTAGTGCACACTCTACCCATGATTACCACAGTAGTGCACACTCTACCCTAGATTACCACAGTAGTGCACACTCTACCCATGATTACCACAGTAATGCACACTCTACCCATGATTACCACAGTAGTGCACACTCTACCCTAGATTACCACAGTAGTGCACACTCTACCCATGATTACCACAGTAGTGCACACTCTACCCTAGATTACCACAGTAGTGCACACTCTACCTTAGATTACCACAGTAGTGCACACTCTACCCTAGATTACCACAGTAGTGCACACTCTACCCTAGATTACCACAGTAGTGCACACTCTACCCTAGATTACCACAGTAGTGCACACTCTACCCATGATTACCACAGTAGTGCACACTCTACCCTAGATTACCACAGTAGTGCACACTCTACCCTAGATTACCACAGTAGTGCACACTCTACCCATGATTACCACAGTAGTGCACACTCTACCCATGATTACCACAGTAGTGCACACTCTACCCATGATTACCAAGAGGGTCATACTGCATTTTTAAAATTTTTATATCTTTTTTAACCCCCTTTTTTCTCCCCAATTTCGTGGTATCCAATTGGTAGTAGTTAGTCTTGTCTCATTGCTGCAACTCCCGTACGGACTCGGGAGAGGCGAAGGTCGAGAGCCATGCATCCTCCGAAACACAACCCAACCAAGCCGCACTGCTTCTTGACACAATGCCCATCCATCCAGCTGCACCAATGATGTGTCGGAGGAAACACCTGGTCAGCGTGCACTGCGCCAGTCCCGCCACAGGAGTCGCTAGTGCGCGATGAGACAAGGATATCCCTGCCGGCCAAACCCTCCCTAACCTGGACAACACTGGGCCAATTGTGCGTCGCCCCCATGGGCCTCCCAGTCGCGGCCGGCTGCGACAGCCTGGACTCGAACCCAGAATCTATGGTGGCGCAGCTAGCACTGCGATGCAGTGCCTTAGACCACTGCGCCACCCGGGAGGCCCTTACTGCATTTATTTAAACTTTTATTCAGCCAGGAAAGTAATTGAGAATAAATTCAATGTTACAATAGACCTGGTTATTTATTGCACATTTCATTCGGCATAGTGTACACTTCACCATAGTTTACAAACTCCACTACAACTACTGTCTATGGTGTCTTTACCTGCATTTAAAAGGCAGCCCAATTCTGATCTTTTAACCAATTATTGTCAAAAGACCAATTACTGAATAGAAAGATCAGAATTGTGCTGCCTGTGTGAACACAGTCTAGTCTGTGTCTTTAACTAGGAATAAAAGTATGTGTTCTCATGTTAATCTATTACTAGTTCTAAAAGGAGCCCCTAAGGCCCTGACCCTTTACATAGCATCTGTCCTACAGGGTCAATCAAATAAAAAGTGATTCAAGAGGAAAATACTTATCCATAGAACGAGGGAAGGAAGATACATTTTTTTGTCTTTCATTTGGAGTAAAAAGCAGTAGTAATATCTCCAGTAGAAGGGGGTTGTGATAAGATGGACAACGGTCTCCCTCGCTAGATGTATTCCCTCCATCCCTCCCTCCTCCTCGCTTCATCGGTCCGTAGGTATTAAAAACCCATCTATTTTCCAGGCCTGTTGTCTGATGCATCACTAGGACGTATCTGCTCCTGGTCATTTGCTTGGAGTGCTGGATAATTGATTGTACTGGGGAAGTTCTCCCCTAGAGCTCGCCTCGCCATGAATGTCCCCCCTCTCTGGGAGACAGTGATATATTACCATCCCCCTCCACACACCATACAAACTCATACCATCCCCCAGTGGAGATGGTGTGTGGTCAGACACCAGTGAAACACAGATGATGTTAAGCAAGCCAGACAGCTTTCTGAAGTCTCTATGTCAGAGACCAGAGCAGGGGAAATGTGACTGTAGGGGCCAATGTCCTGAAATTACTTCTCCATATCAGCTCCATATCATACTCTCTAACATCACTAACTGGCCCCACGCAGACATACACACGCATGTACGCACGCACACATGCACCCGCACACAAAAACAAACACACACCCACTCCTTTGTGCCCAAACTCTGAACATGGAGCTGGTTACCTTCACAGAAAAACCACATGATGTCACGTGGAACTCATCTGAAAACATGTGTTTTTGGAACATTTCACATGTTCACATGTGAAATTCCGTAAGGGTATCTACGAGGCACAAGATGAAGCATGGGCCTCCTGAGCCTGGTTCCCTCTGACTGAGGAGAGAATTTCCTCTAAAATACCATGTAAATACCAACAGAAGCAGTACCATAAAATAAAGTGCTACCAAACCCACAGTACCTAGCTACCTGTACAATGTTTCTTATCACATAACCATCATCATCACTGTCTTCAATAGCACACGAGTAAACTACATTAGCATCCTAGCGCAGTTAATAGGAAGGACAGGGCACCTGCTGGGGTTAGGTAGCAGCAACAACTGCTCCCCGGGCACCGATCACCTAGACGTCAATTAAGACCGCACCTTTCTGATTAAGATAGCGTCGGTTAAATGCGGAACACACATTTCGGTTGAATAAATTCCATTGTGCAACTGACTAGGTATTATCCCCTTTTCACTACAGGAATGGAGTAAGCTAAGGTACACAACCTCATCACAGCAACACATGGAGGAGGGGAATGGTTCCTTTGTTCTCTGCTCAGTGTGGGAGAACAGAATTAAATAAAACACTATATACTGTACATTATACAGTATCCCTATGGTAAGGGTGTCAAACTCATTCCATGGAGGGCCAAGTGTCTGCTGGTTTTTGTTTTTTCCTTTCAATTAAGACCAGGTGTGGGGAGTTCCTTACTAATCAGTGACCTTACTTCATCAGTCAAGTACAAGGGAGGAGAAAAAACCCGCAGCCCTCGGCCCTCCATGGAATGAGTTTGGCACGTTCTCTATGGGGAGGCCAGACCAAACCAGGAGAAGGAGTGCAGAAGAATAGAGACCATCACGTTCTCTGTGAGTCTATGGGGGAGAAAGAGGAGGAATGTCTTCTTTCCCTCAGGGCTAATGGAGCGTGAAGTGGACATGCGCCCTAACTGCTGATGCAATCAAAGAGCGGCAATAACCTGTGAAACGTAAACTGTTCTTGTCGCTGACAATGGAATGGAGCAACATGATCGCTACAACACACACACACACACACACACACACACACACACACACACACACACACACACACACACACACACACACACACACACACACACACACACACACACACACACACACACACACACACACACACACACACTCCAATGGCTAAATGTACTCAGTTCTTTAGTGGGTTGGTTGATGATGCATGCCACTCACATCAAGTGGTTGATTTCAAGGACAGTGCTTTTCTCATTTTCTGGACAGGAGAGTTACCTTCACAGCATGATCCACTAGTGGTTATCTTACCTTTATCATGTGCAACGCCTCTCATGTCTTCCTGTCAAAAGTAATATTTAATACTTTGATCATTTAATTAAAAAGGAGACAGTGTGGAACTGTGTTTTGAAACAGGCAGTCGAGGATACCCTTCTAAATAGGATGGAATTGAAGTATGCCTTCAGAAAGTATTCATACTCCTTGACTTATTGTTGTGTTACCGCCTGAATTCAAAATGGATTTAATAGTTTTTTCTCTCAACCATCTACACACAATACTCTATAATTACAAAGTGAAAACATGTTTTGATAAAGTTTTGCTAACACAGAAATATCTAATTTACATAAGTATTCACACCCCTGAGTCAATACTTTGTACAAGCACCTTTAGCAGAGATTACAGCTGTCTTTCTCTTTAAGTCTCTAAGAGCTTTCCACACCTGGATTGTGCAACATTTGCCCATTATTCTTTTCAGAATTCTTCAAGCTCTGTCAAATTGGTTGTTGATCATTGCTAGACAACCATTTTCAGGTCTTGACACAGATTTTCAAGTAGATTTATGTCCAAACTGTAATTTAGCCACTCACTGTCTTGTTGGTAAGCAACTCCAGGGTAGAATTGCCCTTGTGTTTTAGGTTATTATCCTGCTGAAAAGTGAATTTGTCTTCCAGTGTCTGGTGGAAAGCAGACTGAACCAGCTTTTCCTCTAGGATTTTGCCTGTGCTTAGCTCCATTCCGTTTCTTTTTTATCCTGAAAAACTCCCCAGTCCTTAATGATTACAAGCATACCAATAACATGATGCAGCCACCACTGTGCTTGAAAATATGGAGAGTGGTACTCAGTAATGTGCTGTATTAGATTTGCCCCAAACAACACCTTGTATTCAGGACAAAACGTTATTTTTTAAATTAAATTGCTTTGCCCCATTTTTTTGCAGTATTACTTTAGTGCCTTGTTACAAACAGGACGCATGTTTTGAAATATTTTTATTCTGTACAGGGTTCCTTCTTTTCACTCGGTCAACTAGATTAGTGTAGTGGAGAAACTACAATGTTGTTTAACCATCCTCACTATTCTCTTATTACAGCCATTAAACTCTGTAACTGTTTTAAAGTCACCATTGGCCTCATAGTGAAATCCCTGAGCAGTTTCCCTCCTCGCTGGCAACTGAGTTAGGAAAAACGCCTGTCTTTGTAGTGACTGAGTGCATTGATACACCATCCAGAGTGTAATTAGTAACTTCACTATTCACTATTAGTAACTAAGGGATATACAAATGAAGTCGGAAGTTTACATACACCTTAGCCAAATACATTTAAACTCAGTTTTTCACAATTCCTGATTTATTTCTAGTAAAAATTCCCTGTCTTAGGTCAGTTTGGATCACCACTTTATTTTAAGAATGTGAAATGTCAGAATAATAGTAGAGAGAATGATTTATTTCAGCTTTTATTTCTTTCATCAAATTCCCAGTGGGTCAGAAGTTTACATACACTCAATAAGTATTTGGTAGCATTGCCCTTAAATTGTTTAACTTGGGTCAAATGTTTCGGGTAGCCTTCCACAAGTTTCCCACAATAAGTTGGGTGAATTTTGGTCCATTCCTCCTGACAGAGCTGGTGTAACTGAGTCAGGGTTGTAGGCCTCCTTGCTCGCACACGCTTTTTCAGTTCTGCCACACATTTTCTATGGGATTGAGGTCAGGGCTTTGTCAGGGCCACTCCAATACCTTGACTTTGTTGTCCTTAAGCCATTTTGCCACAACTTTGGAAGTATGCTTGGGGTCATTGTCCATTTGGAAGACTCATTTGTGACCAAGCTTTAACTTCCTGACTGATGTCTTGAGATGTTGCTTCAATATATCTAAATCATTTTCCTGCCTCATGATGTCATCTACTTTGTGAAGTGCACCAGTCCCTCTTGCAGCAAAGCACCCCAACAACATGATGCTGCCACCCCCGTGCTTCACGGTTGGGATGGTGTTCTTCAAGCCTCCCCTTTTTTCCTCCAAACATAACGATGGTCATTATGGCCAAACAGTTCTATTTTTGTTTCATCAGACATTTCTCCAAAAAGTACGTACTTTGTCCCCATGTGCACTTGCAAACCGTGGTCTGGCTTTTTTTATGGCGGTTTTGGAGCAGTGGCTTCTTCCTTGCTGAGCGGCCTTTCAGGTTATGTCAACATAGGACTTGTTTTACTGTGGATATAGATACTTTTGTACCGGTTTCCTCCAGCATCTTCACAAGGTCCTTTGCGGTTGTTCTGAGATTGATTTGCACTTTTCGCACCAAAGTACGTTCATCTCTAGGAGACAGAACGCGTCTCCTTCCTGAGTGGTATGACGGCTGCGTGGGCCCATGGTGTTTATACTTGCGTACTATTGTTTGTACAGATGAACGTGGTACCTTCAGGCGTTTGGAAATTGCTCCCAAGGATGAACCAGACTTGTGGAGTTCTACACATTTTTTTCTGAGGTCTTGGCTGATTTCTTTTGATTTTCCCATGACGTCAAGCAAAGAAGCACTGATTTTAAAGGTAGGCCTTGAAATACATCCACAGGTACACCTCCAATTGACTCAAATTATGTCAATTAGCCTATCAGAAGCTTCTAAAGCCATGACATCATTTTCTGGAATTTTCCAAGCTGTTTAAAGGCACAGTCAACTTAGTGTATGTAAACTTCTGACCCACTGGAATAGTGATACAGTGAACGATAAGTGAAATAATCTGTCTGTAAACAATTGGGCAATGTAGATGCGCAAAGTAGATGTCCTAACCGACTTGCCAAAACTATAGTTTGTTAACAAGAAATTTGTGGAGTGGTTGAAAAACGAGTTTTCATGACTCCAACCTAAGTGTATATAAACTTCCGACTTCAACTATATATGTTTTACCCATCTACCAATAGGAGCCCTTCTTTCTGAGACATTGGAAAACCTCCCTAGTCTTTGTGGTTGAATCTGTGTTTGAAATTCCCTGCTTGACAGAGGGACCTTACAGATAATTGTATGTGTTGGGTAAAGAGATGAGATTGTCATTCTAAAATCATGTTAAAGACTATTATTGCACACAGAGTGAGTCCATGCAACTTATTATGTGACTTGTCAAGCTGTTTTTTACTCCTGAATTTATTTAGGCTTGTTATAACAAAAGGGTTGAATACTGAATATTGACTCGAGTCAACTTAATTTTTTAAATTAATTTACAAACATTTCGAAAAACATAATTCCACTTTGACATTATGGGGTATTGTGTGTAACCCAGTGACAAAAACATCTACATATAATCCACTTTAGAATAAGGCTGTAACACAACAAAATTTGGCAAAAGTCAAGGGGTCTGAATACTTTCTGAACGCACTGTATATATTGTAAATTTGTAAGTTAGTAAGTTAAAAGTCACCTTTCAAAATGAATGACTCACTCAACTCTTTTCTGGAAAAAGTAGTAATGGTTTCAAGGGTAACTCTGTCGATTATGTGTTTCAAAAGACCTTAAAGTTTTTTGGGAAGTATGTGCATCGTGTTTGAGAATTTGACCACCAAAGAAAATCCCTTTATCATTCACCTGCACTAGTTCCTCTCATCCATCCATCTTTCTCCTGGGAGAGAGTCCTATCGTCCTTTCTCACCAGCCAGTTCTGTACTTCAGACACAGACAGGCACAGACACTATAGGATCAACCTTCTTGAAGGGTACAGTGTGTGGATGCTGAGGGATTTCTGTCAGAGATCAAGGTAAGATGGAGAAATCAAACAAGTACTACTTTAATTTCAACAGACTTAGGAAAAGTTATGCTGTTGCTGGAGTGCCAATCATCTGATACAGCATGTTGGATTTTATCCTGCAGAGTTTAGCGACAACACACACACACGCATGCCCGCATACATACATACACACGCACACACACGCTCACAGACACACAGACACACAGACTCACAGACACACAGACACACAGACACACACACACACACACACACACACACACACACACACACACACACACACACACACACACACACACCATATCACTAAAAGTGAGAAATGCAATCCACTTAAAAAGTGCAAGAGCAGAAAGCTGAAGGATTTAACCTCTCTTGGGCACGTGAGACGGTAGCGTCCCACCTCTTCAACAGCCAGCCAAATTCAAATACAGAAATACTCATTATAAAAATTCAGAAAACAAAACATATTTTACATAGGTTTAAAGATTAACTTCTTGTGAATCCAACCACGGTGTCAGATTTAAAAAATGCTTTACGGCGAAAGCATACCTTACGATTATTTGAGAACATAGCCCACTAGACAAATCATTACAAACAGTAGCCAGCCAAGTAGAACAGTTACACATATCAGAAATAGAGATAAAATGAATCCCTTACCTTTGAATATCTTCATATGGTTGCAGTCAGCAGGCATTCATTTACTCAATAAATGTTCCTTTTGTTCGATAAAGTCTCTTTATATCCAAAAACCTCCGTTTTGTTTGCGCGTTTTCTTCAGTAATCCACAGGCTCAAACGCAGTCAAAACAGGAAGACAAAAAAATCCTAATTGTATCCGTAAAGTTCATAGAAACATGTCAAACGATGTTTATATTCAATCCTCAGGTTGTTTTTAGCCTAAATAATCGATAATATTTCAACCGGACAATAACGTTGTCAATTTAAAAGGTAAACAAGAAACGCACTCTTTCGGTCTCGCGCATGAAAAAGCTCTGTGACACTTTAGGGTCCACTCATTCAGACTGCTCTTACTTCTTCATTTTTCAGAATACAAGCCTGAAACAATTTCTAAAGACTGTTCACATCTAGTGGAAGGCATAGAAACTGCAATTTCAGTCCTAAGTCAATGGATACTGTAATGGCATTGAATAGAAAACTACAAAACCCCCCAAACAAACTACTTCCTGAATGGATTTTTCAAATCAGTTATGTTATACTCACAGACACTATTTTAACAGTTTTGGAAACTTTAGATTGTTTTCTATCCAAATCTACAGTTATATGCATATCATATCTTCTGGGCCCGAGAAGCAGGCAGTTTAATTTGGGCATGCATTTCATCCAAAATTTGAATGCTGCCCCCTACCCGAGTGAAGTTAAAACCACTAAGACAGTGGTTCCCAAACGTTTTATAGTCCCGTACCCCTTCAAACATTCAACCTCCAGCTACGTACCCCCTCTAGCACCAGGGTCAGCGCACTCTCAAATGTTGTTTTTTGCCACCATTGTAAGCCTGCCACACACTATACGATACATTTGTTAAACATAAGAATGAGTGTGAGTTTTTGTCACAACCCGGTTCGTGGGAAGTGACAAAGAGCTCTTATAGGACCAGAGCACAAATAATATAATACATAATTTTGCTCTTTATTTAACCATCTTACATATAAAACCTTATTTGTCCATTGACAAATTGTCAATAACTCACCACAGGTTAATGAGAAGGGTGTGCTTGAAAGGATGCACATAACTCTGCAATGATGGGATGTATTGGAGAGAGTCTGTCTTATATAATTTTCCACACAGTCTGTGCCTGTATTTAGTTTTCATGCTAGTGAGGACCGAGAATCCACTCTCACATAGGTACGTGGTTGCAAAGGGCATCAGTGTCTTAACAGCTCGATTTGCCAAGGCAGGATACTCTGACCGCAGCCCAATCCATAAATCTGGCAGTGGCTTCTGATTAAATAAAATGTTCACAGAACCGCTTATTGCAATTCCGATGAGGCTCTCTTGTTCAGATATCGGTAAGTGGACTGGAGGCAGGGCATGAAAGGGATAATGAATCCAGTTGTTTGTGTCATCCGTTTCAGGAAAGTACCTGCGTAATTGCACACCCAACTCACTCAGGTGCGTGCTTCTCTATATCACATTTGACATTGTCCGTAAGCTTGATGTCATTTGCACACAAAAAATCATACAATGATGGAAAGACCTGTGTGTTGTCCTTGTTAATGCAGACAGAGAAGAGCTCCAACTTCTTAATCATAGCCTCAATTTTGTCCCGCACATTGAATATAGTTGCGGAGAGTCCCTGTAATCCTAGATTCAGATCATTCAGGTGAGAAAAAACATCACTCAGATAGGCCAGTGTTGTGAGAAACTCGTCTTCATGCAAACTTTAAGATCGTCTCTCAATTAAAAACAAAAACGTTTCAATTCTTTGCCCCTTGATAACCAGCGCACTTGTGTATGTTGTAAAAGCGTTACATGGTTGCTGCCCATATCATTGCATAGTGCAGAAAATACACATATTCAGGGGCCTTGCTTTAACAAAGTTAACCATTTTCACTTTATTGTCCCAAACGTCTTTCAAGCGGTCAGGCATTCCCTTGGCAGTAAGAGCCTCTCGGTGGATGCTGCAGTGAACCCGAGTGGCGTCGGGAGCAACTGCTTGCACGCGCGTTACCACTCCACTATGTCTCCCTGTCATGGATTTTGCGCCATCAGTGCAGATACCAACATGAGCAGAAGCTACATTTGGCTACGTACGGACCGTTAGTGGAATTCCTGTGAGAGAGTAATGGTTAATGTGGTTGGATGATAATTATTTGACTAGGCTACCTGTATTTGACATTGTGTTGTTATTTGGCTGAACACTAGATGGTTGAATTTTATTATTGGCAGTGAAACGAGGCTACTCAGGCGAGAAAAAAACCATACCCAAATGTACCGCCCCGTTGGAAAATATAAATGGACTGCTTGCATTTTATTTGTATTCATCTTTTAATGTGAATTACATTTTTATTTGGCGTACCCCCGACGTCATTGCGCACCCCAGTTTGGGAATACCTACACTAGGGGAATAGGATAATGTGTATGTGTGTGTATGTGTGTGTAGGTGTATGTTTGTGTGTTTAAATCCCCTAAAGGATGGATAGGATGGTGTGTGTAGCATGTGATCTCTGATCAAGACTAGGGGTCCCTCGATTCCTGTTATTCCAGGAAACTTCCCTAGTGGCGTGGTTTGGGATTAGAGATGTGGGATTGAGACAAACTAACCAACACTCTTTGGACATTCCCATCGAATGTACTTCTGGAAACGACAGTAGTAACAGTGGTGTGCGTGTGCGAATGTGCGTGTGTATGTGTGTGTGTGTGTGTGAGAGAAAGACTCACACTCTTTGGACATGCCCACGCCAAAGCACTTCTGGAGCCGGCAGTACTGACAGCGGTTCCTGGTCACCTTGTTGATGATGCAGTTCTTGTCCCGGTGACATGTGTACACCATGTTCTTCTGGATGGATCTACGGAAAAAACCCTGAGAGAGAGAGAGAGATAGAGAGTTAAAGAGAAAGAGAGAGAGAGAGTTAAAGAGAAACAGAGAGAGAGAGAGAGAGAGAGAGAGAGAGAGAGAGAGAGAGAGAGAGAGAGAGAGAGAGAGAGAGAGAGAGAGAGAGAGAGAGAGAGAGAGAGAGAGAGAGAGAGAGAGAGAGAGAGAGAGAGAGAGAGAGAGAGAGAGAGAGAGAGAGAGAGAGAGAGAGAGAGAGAGAGAGAGAGAGAGAGAGAGAGAGAGAGAGAGAGAGAGAGAGAGAGAGAGAGAAAAAGAGAGGGATCAGTCTATCTGGTAAAACAAGGTTACACTGGATAAAAGGTTAAATACAATTAATAAATACAAATCTTCCTCGACTGCATTCAGCTCAAGATGTCATAGCAACAAGCATTTGTGGTGTGTGTGTGTGTGTGAGTAATCAGAGGAAAGGGGAAGCGTTGTAGAGGATGTTAACATGGCGTGTTAAGTGATGTTCAGTGAATTGGTGTGACTTTCTAAGAACGCTGGTGTAACTGACTATAACAGAAGGAGAATGACCCCCCCTATGGTTTACGTCTACAGTATGTCCAAAAACAACTATGGTGTAACTGTTTTGTATCAATTTGCCTACCAACACAGTCAGAGCAGCGGGAGAGATATGAGAGGAATTTGAGGGAAAACAGGAGGAATTCAAGTAGCTTCCTTAAAGATGTTTCAGTTATTATTCATTTGTTGTGGCAATGATCCTCCATCATCCAGGCCCTCTCAGGCGAACCCTCTCTTCCATTTGCCATAGGCTCCTGTGACAGATGGGACCTTGCATTTTCATTAGGGGAGCAGAATGCATGATGGGTAACGGATTAGATGGCGTACGCACAGGGCTGAAACGGCTGATGCTGTAGCATGTGTGTGTGTAGCAGCCCCATCTCGCTTTAGACTCAAACATCCGTCAACATACCAGTCCCGCCCTGCAGTGCCGTGGCGACCACAACAACTAGCCAATCACGTCTGGGAATTCAACACCATGTGACCAGTCCAGGGACACCTCCTCTCGACTGGTATTATTCATTTTCTTAATAGAGGCCTTTATTCTTGCCTGATCTACATGTGTGTGTGTGTGTGTGAGTCTGTGTGTCTGTGCGTGCACGTGTGTGTCTTTATCCTAGCTGATCTGAGCAGAATACCTTGTTATACATTACCTCTCTGTTCTAATATATAGATAACACACACACACGCACAAACAGAAACAAGGCGCAATGTTGGGTTGGGTGCGGAACCCAAGGCTACTGTAGTAATAATTCATTCAATCCCATCCCTGTGACCATGCAGGGCAGGATAAAAGGATAAAAGTCCTTGGAGCGGTGTGTGTGTGCGTGCATTGGTGTGTGTGTGCATGCATCGGTGTGTGTGTGCGTGCATGTGTGTGTGTGCGTGCATGTGTGTGTGTGTGCCTCAGAGTCTTTGTGAAGTGATTTCTCAGCAGCAGCAGCAGCAGCAGCAGCAGCAGTCAACAGATGCTGTGACTCCTTCATCTCTGTGTTCCTCAAGGGAAGCACTATCACACACACACACCCCGACGCACCCAGACTTAATCATCACATCTGCTCTCTCTCTCTCTACCTACCTTATTCTCTCTCTCCTCTCCCTCTCCACCTACCTTATTCTCTCTCTCTCTATCTATCTACCTACCTTATTCTCTCTCTCTCTATCTCTCTCTCCTCTTCCTCTCCCTCTCCACCTACCTTATTCTCTCTCTCTCTATCTATCTACCTACCTTATTCTCTCTCTCTCTATCTCTCTCTCCTCTTCCTCTCCTTCTCCACCTACCTTATTCTCTCTCTCTCTATCTATCTACCTACCTTATTCTCTCTCTCCTCTCCCTCTCCACCTACCTTATTCTCTCTCTATCTATCTATCTACCTACCTTATTCTCTCTCTCTCTATCTCTCTCCTCTTCCTCTCCCTCTCCACCTACCTTATTCTCTCTCTATCTATCTATCTACCTACCTTATTCTCTCTCTCTCTATCTCTCTCTCCTCTTCCTCTCCCTCTCCACCTACCTTATTCTCTCTCTCTCTATCTATCTACCTACCTTATTCTCTCTCTCTCTCTCTCCTCTCCCTCTCCACCTACCTTATTCTCTCTCTCTCTCTCTATCTATCTACCTACCTTATTCTCTCTCTCTATCTCTCTCTCCTCTTCCTCTCCCTCTCCACCTACCTTATTCTCTCTCTCTCTACCTTATTCTCTCTCTCTCTCTCTCTCTACCTTATTCTCTCTCTTTCTACATACCCAATTCTCTCTCTACCTACCTTATTCTCTCTCTCTCTATCTATCTACCTACCTTATTCTCTCTCTCTCTCTCTCCTCTCCCTCTCCACCTACCTTATTCTCTCTCTCTCTCTCTATTTATCTACCTACCTTATTCTCTCTCTCTATCTCTCTCTCCTCTTCCTCTCCCTCTCCACCTACCTTATTCTCTCTCTCTCTCTACCTTATTCTCTCTCTCTCTCTCTACCTTATTCTCTCTCTTTCTACATACCCAATTCTCTCTCTACCGAACTGATTTCTATCTCTCTCTACATACCTGATTTTCTCTCTCTCTCTCTACCTACTTGATTCTCTCTCATTCTACCTACCTGATTCTCTTGCTCTCTCTTTCAATTAAATTCAAATGGCTTTATTGGCATGGGAAATATATGTTTACATACCCAAAGCAAGTGAAATAGATAAAAAACAAAAGTGAAATAAACAATATAAAATGAACAGTAAACATTACACTCATCAAAGTTCCAAATGAATAGAGACATTTCAAATGTCATATTATGGCTATATATAGTGTTGTCCCGATGTGTAAATAGTTAAAGTACAAAAGGGAAAATAAATAAACATAAATATGGTTTGTATTTACAATGGTGTTTGTTCCCTCACTGGTTGCCCTTTTCTTGTGGCAACAGGTCACACATCTTTCTGCTGTGATGGCACACTGTGGTATTTCACCCAACAGATATTGGAGTTTATGAAAATTGTATTTGTTTTCCAATTCTTTGTGGGTCTGTGTAATCTGTGTAAGCTCAGTTTCCACCTCATTTTGTGGGCAGTATGCACATAGCCTGTCTTCTCTTGAGAGCCAGATCTGCGTACGGCGGCCTCTCTCAATAGCAATGCTCATTGAGTCTCTACATAGTCAAAGCTTTCCTCATTTTGGGTCAGTCACAGTGGTCAGGTATTCTGCCACGGTGTACTCTCTGTTTAGGGCCAAATAGCATTCTATTCTTTTGTAATTTTAAGTAATTATCTTTTTGTTTTCTCGTGATTTGGTTGGGTCTAATTGTGTTGCTGTCCTGGGGCTCTGTGGGGTCTGTTTGTGTTTGTGAACAGAGCCCCAGGACCAGCTTCTCTAGGGGATTCTTCTCCAGATTCATCTCTCTGTAGGTGATGGCTTTGTTATGGAAGGTTTGGGAATTACTTCCTTTTAGGTGGTTGTAAAATTCAATGTCTCTTTTCTGGATTTTGATAATTAGGGATATTGGCCTAATTCTGTTGTGCATGCATTATTTGGTGTTTTACGTTGTACACGGAGGATATATTTTGCAGAATTCTGCATGTAGAGTCTCAATTTGTGTTTGTCCGATTTTGTGAAATCTTGGTTGGTGAGCGGACCCCCAGACCTCACAACCATAAAGGGCAATGGGTTCTATAATTGATTCAAGTACTTTTAGACAGATCCTAATTTTGTTTATGTTGTTTTTGATGGCTTAGAAGGCCCTTCTTGCCTTGTCTCTCAGATCGTTTACAGCTTTGTGGAAGTTACCTGTGGCGCTGATTTTTAGGCCAAGGTATATTTAGTTTTTTGTGTGCTCCAGGGCAACGGTGTTTAGTTGGAATTTGTATTTGTGGTCCTGGCAACTGGACCTGTAACGGCTGTCTTCAGGTGAAAGAGAGGACGACCAAACTGCAGCGTGATGATAATCCATATTTTAATAGGCTACTTAAACAACGAACAAAAACAACAAACTGACAGAAAGAACCGAAGACGCTACAGTCCCGAACTAGTGAACACAGACCACACACGAACAGGAACAATCACCCACAAAACACACTACAAAACAGGCTACCTAAATATGGTTCCCAATCAGAGACAATGACTAACACCTGCCTCTGATTGAGAACCATATCAGGCCAAACAAGAAACCCCACATAGAAACAGACAACATAGATCATACCCACCCAGCTCACGTCCTGACCAACTAAATAAAGACTAAACAAAGGAAAATAAGGTCAGAAACGTGACAGGACCTTTCTTTCAACATCATTATTTCTGTCTTAACGAGATGTACTGTCAGGGCCCAGGTCTGACAGAATCTGTGCAGAAGACCTAGGTGCTACTGTAGAACCACCTTGGTTTGGGGACAGAAGCACCAGATCATCAGCAAACCGTAGACATTTGACTTCAGATTCTAGTAGAATGAGCCCGGTGCGGCAGACTGTTCTAGTGACGACAATTTGCTGATATACAGTGCATTCGGAAAGTATTCAGACCCCTTGACTTTTTCCACATTTTGTTACGTTACAGCCTTATTCTAAACTGAATAAAATAAAATAAATACCTCATCAAAAATGGAAATATGACATTTAGATAAGTATTCAGACCCTTTACTCAGTACTTTGTTGAAGCACCTTTGGCAGTGATTACAGCCTCGAGTCTTCTTGGGTATGACGCTACAAGCTTGGCACACCTGTATTTGGGCAGTTTTTCCCATTCCTCTCTGTAGATCCTCTCAAGCTCTGTCAGGTTGGATGGGGAGCGCCGCTGCACAGCTTTTTTCAGGTCTCTCCAGAGATGTTAGATCGGGTTCAAGTCCAGGCTCTGGCTGGGCAACTCAAGGACATTGAAAGACTTGTCCCGAAGCCACTCCTGCGTTGTCTTGGCTGTGTGCTTAGGGTCGTTGTCCTGTTGGAAGGTGAACCTTGACCCCAGTCAGAGTTCCTGGGCGCTTTGGATCAGGTTTTCATCAAGGAGCTCTCTGTACTTCACTCCGTTCATGTTTCCCTTGATCCTGACTAGCCTCCCAGTCCCTGCCACAGAAAAACATCCCCACAGCATGATGCTGCCACTACCATGCTTCACCGTAGGGATGGTGCCAGGTTTCCTCCAGACGTGATTCTTGGCATTCAGGCCAAAGAGTTCATCCTGGTTTCATCAGTCCAGAGAATCTTGTTTCAAGTAAGTAGGTGCCTTTTGGCAAACTCCAGAAGTGGCTTCCGTCTGGCCACTCTACCATAGAGGCCTGATTGGTGGAGTGCTGAAGAGTTAGTTATCCTTCTGTAAGGTTCTCCCATCTTCACAGAGGAACTCTGGAGCTCTCTCAGAGTGACCATCGGGTTCTTGGTCACCTCCCTGACCAATGCCCTTCTCCCCTGATTGCTCAGTTTGGCTCTAGGAAGAGTCTTGGTGATTCCATACTTCTTCCATTTAAGAATGATGGAGGCCACTGTGTTCTTGGGGACCTTCAATGCTGCAGACATTTTTTGCTACCCGTACTCAAATCTGTGCATCGACACATCCTATCTCTGAGCTCTACGGACAATTCCTTTGATCTCGTGGCTTGGTTTTTGCTCTGACATGCACTGTCAACTGTGGGATCTTATATAGACAGGTGTTTGCCTTTCCAAATCAATTTAATTGACCACAGGTGGACTCCAATCAAGTTGTAGAATCATCTCAAGGATGATCAATGGAAACAGGATGTACCTTAGCTCAATATCGAGTCTCATAACAAAGGGTCTGAATACTTATGTAAATAAGGTATTTTTATTTAATTTTTTTAATACATTTGCTAAAATGTCTACAAAACTGTTTTCACTTTGTCATTATTGGTATTGTGTGTAGATTGATAAGGGGGAAAAATTATTAAATGTTTTTTAGAATAAGGCTGTAACGTAACACAATGTGGAAAAAGTCAAGGGGTCTGAATACTTTCCAAATGCACAAAATATGTTGAAGAGGATGGGGCTCAAGCTGCATCCCTGTCTCATCCCACGCCCCCGTGGAAGAAAATGTGACCTGTTTCAGGAAACT
This sequence comes from Salvelinus alpinus, assembly GCF_045679555.1. Taxonomy (NCBI): domain Eukaryota; kingdom Metazoa; phylum Chordata; class Actinopteri; order Salmoniformes; family Salmonidae; genus Salvelinus; species Salvelinus alpinus. Next base: position 29,703,487 of record NC_092114.1, read on the forward strand.
AGGCGTATGTCACGACTTCACAGGAGAGCCATTTGAACGTTATTTTTAAAGAATGTTATCAAATTGCGTTTTTCGTCAGAAATGCATTCTGGAACATTTGAACTTTCAAGTGCCTTAATAACAAAGTTGTATACCATCTGTAAATACGAATAAAGTTGTTAAATTACGAGCCTAGTTGGTTTAGTCACAGAAAAAGACAGGAACCTTCCCGCTAGCCATGATTGGCTGAGAGAATGAATGAGCTGGACATGCCGAAAGATGAGTTTCAGATTGGTCGGCGGTGTAGCATCTTGTGTCTATAAAATTAGCTGCTCGTTATGCGTAGATAATTCTTTCTAATTAAGTTTTCTTGAAAGATATAACGCTAGCTATGAAATATCTTGCTAATGCGACACTGATGTCATCAAAGAGCGACGTATGTTTGTTTTTGTTGAACGCTGTCGAACGCTGAAACTGAAACCTGTCGAACGTCGAAACCTGAACTAAAGACCTCGGTTTAAAAGCTGACAGTGTTTTTATATACTTTTATTTTACTTTGAATCCTGCGGCTCTGTTGGGCTAAATTGCTGTGAGTGCTGCTATCTGTCCCGGGAACCTGCGGGGAGAGACGCGAAAGCCCAGCTAGCCTACCTGGCTCGGCGGTCTCAAACGGAGGCCGCTATTGAACGTTTCTAACGTTGCAGAAGCTGCGTTTACTTTGCTTTGTTCCGGGACAATGTGGACCGCGTTGATTTTCAATGTAGCAACTGCTTGCTTGCGGAGGACTACAGGATCGAAGTAGCTACTCTTAGCAAGCAAGTAGCAAACCTACATAAGCTACTGGGGAACCCACGCCCACCTACTTTTTATTTTTCTTCCACCCCAGTAGCCGGATGCCGCTCTGGTCTGGTGGAAGTTTCACCGTCGTGTCGGCTCTCCACAGCCGACTGGCACGTGCTAGGCAGGGTTCCATCCCTGAATGGGTCTCCCCCTTCCCTGCAGAACAGAGCTGATCTCAACCCAATCAACCAGCCATGGAGTTACGTCATTCCCCGTGGAGGTCGAATAAGGCGTCCTCTGGCAACGGGGGTCTCCATGGAGATGTTGAGCCCGGAACTGACACAGACCAGAAACAGCTTTGCCACCCTGGATCCAGAGGTTCCGGTGCCTTCATCCATGGTGGCTTCCCAATCAAGATCGGATCCGGAGGTATCTGCGTCTTCGTCCTCGGCTCTGTCTCCCTCTCCGGTGGCTTCTACCTCGGGTTCAGATCCTCGGAGCTCCCAGCCTCACAAGACCGTGAGGCTGCCTGAGAGCCTGCCTGTTCAACATCACCAGCTGTCATCATAGGCAGCTCTATGGTGAGAAACATCTCGGTCGCCAAGGCAAAAGCCCTGTGCTACCCAGGAGCTCGAGTACAGGACATAACATGGCTGCTTCTGACTATTCTACCACAGATGCCGGGAGCTGACACTGTCGTAGTCCATGTGGGGTCAAACGACATCAGGAGTGCTAACTCGGAACATTTGAAAATTGTTTTTAAAGAACTGATTTTAGCATTAAAAGACTCCAAAAAACGGCCAATAATTTCAGGTCCAGTACTATCGTTGGGTCGCAGGTGTGAAAGATTCAGCAGACTGCTGGCATTACACATCTGGCTAAAAGACTACTGTAGCTCTGCTGGAGTCACTTTTATTGATAACTTTGACACCTTCTGGAAACAGAAGATACTCTACAGGAATGACGGAGTCCATCCAAATCATCTTGGCTCCTGGACTCTGTCCACGCATTTCAAGGCTGTGTTGAAACAATGACTGGTAAATGATCCAAGACCAGCTCAGTTAATCCCTAACATTGTGACAATGAGTCGTTATAATGCTGCATCAAATGTACATGATCTTAGGGGCATTGGCAAACACAATGTAAGTAATTAAATTGATGTACCCCTAACTGCACCGAATACATCTGTTTATCCTACAGCTATTATAAGCAGTAATCATGAACCTATAAACCAGAGTTACACTGTTAGCACTGAGGCGGTGTGCAATAGTAGGAAGCCCACTTTATGCAGCTCACTCTGTGGCGGCAGGTAGCCTAGTGGTTAGAGCGTTGGACTTGTAACCGAAAGGTTGCAAGATCGAATCCCTGAGCTGATGAGGTAAAAATCTGTCATTCACTAGGCCATCATTTGAAAATAAGAATTTGTTCTTAACTGACTTGCCTAGTTAAATAATAAGAAAATTAAAAACTCTGCACTATCAGCTCCAATGTAAATAACATGAGTAAGTCTACCTCTGATAAGCTTCCCAGTAAAGCATTAAAAACAATCAAGCAATCAAGGTCCATGAAGTCAATAACTTGCTTGTAACAGATGACATTCATATTCATTCATATCTCTGAAACTCACTTAGATAATACCTTCGTTGATACAGTGGTAACAATAAATGGTTATAACATCTACTGAAAAGACAGAAATGCCAACGGAGGTGGTGTTGCGGTCTATATTCAGAACCACATTCCTGTAAAGCTTAGAGACGATCTAATGTTAAATACTGTTGAAGTAATATGGCTACAGGTTCATTGCCTCACCTAAAGCCCATTCTTGTGGGAAGCTGCTATAAACCACCAAGTGCTAACAGTCAGTATCTGGATAATATGTGTGAAATGCTTAATGTATGTGATATCAACAGAGAAGTATATGATAGCCAGTCAGCTATCATCAAGCTGCCTACTCAGGAAAAAACTTCAAACTGTAACCAGTGCCTGCAACCTGGATCAGGTTGTCAGTCAACCTACCAGGGTAATTACAAACAGCACAGGAATGAAATCATCAACATGTATTGATCACATCTTTACTAACGCTGCAGATATTTGCTTTAAAGCAGTATCCAAATCCATAGGATGTAGTGATCACAATATAATAGCCATATCTAGGAAAACCAAAGTTCCAAAGGCTGGGCCTAATATAGTGTGCCATACCTTTTGCCTCATCCCTCTCAACCATACAATTTTTTAATTCCTCATCAATCCAAGGGGATTTAACAGTTTGTACAGTCATTTTCTTAATGGATGTGTGCTTATTAATAACTGGAATAAGTAGTTTCATAAATGTGTCAAGTGCAGCGTCTGGTTGCTCCTCATTACACACCACAGACCAGCAAATATTCTTTACATCATCAACATATGAATCACTACAAAACTGATTCTCTCTACCTTATTCTCTCTCTCTCTACCTGATTCTCTCTCTACCTTATTTTTTCTCTCTCTCTCTACCTTATTCTCTCTCTCTACCTTATTCTCTCTCTCTCTCTACCCCTTGGATTGATGAGGAATTAAAAAATGGTATGGTTGAGAGGGATGAGGCAAAAGGTATGGCAATTAAGTCTGGCAGCCCAACTTCTTGGTAAGCGTACTGCAAATTAAGAAATCATGTGACTAAACTGAAGAAAAAGAATCTACTCTATGAAACAAAGATAAATTATATAAAGAATGATAGTAAAAAGCTTTTGGGCACCTTAAATTATATTTTGGGGGAAAAAGCCAACTCGGCCCCTTCATTTATTGAATCAGATGGCTGATTCATCACAAAGCCCACTGATATTGCAAACTACTTTAATTACTTCTTCATTGGCAAGATACGCAAACTTAGGGATGACATGCCAGCAACAAACGCTGACACTACACATCCAAGTATATCGGACCAAATTATGAAAGACAAGAATTGTACTTTTGAATTAGGTAAAGTCAGTGTGGAAGAGGTGAAAAACGTATTGTTGTCTATCAACAATGACAAGCCACCAGGGTCTGACAATCTAGATGGAAAATTACTGAGGATAATAGCAGATGACCCGCCACTCCTATTTGCCACATTTTCAATTTAAGCCTACTAGAGAGCGTGTGCCATCAGGCCTGGAGGGAAGCTAAAGTCATTCCACTACCCAAGAATAGTAAAGCCCCCTTTACTGGGTCAAATAGTCGACCAATCAGCCTGTTACCAACCCTTAGTAAACTTCTGGAAAAAATTGTGCATTCTTATAGGCAAGGACTCTCAACAAGCACAGCACTTACACAAATGACTGATGATTGGCTGAGAGAAATTGATGATAAAATTATTGCGGGGGCTGTCTTCTTAGACTTCAGTGCAGCTTTTGACATTATCGATCATTGTCTGCTTCTGGAAAAACGTATGTGTTATGGCTTTACACCTCCTGCTATAATGTGGATAAAGAGTTACTTGTCTAACAGAACAGAGGGTGTTCTTTAACGGAAGTCTATCAAATATAATCCAGTTAGAATCAGGAATTCCCCAGGGTAGCTGTTTAGGCCCCTTGCTTTTTTCAATTTTTACTAATGACATGCCACTGACTGAGTAAAGCCAGAGTTACTATGTATGCAGATGACTCAACACTACACACATCAGCTACTACAGCGACTGAAATGACTGCAACACTCAACAAAGAGCTGCAGTTAGTTTCAGAGTGGGTGGCAAGGAATAAGTTATTTCTAAAACGCATATAACTACCTCGTCTATCACTGATACCATTATTGATATTGTTCTTGTACATACTGTATATTATTTTATGTAATATTAACACTATCTAGTTCTGATATTGCACTTAGCAAGATGTGGCTGGGGGTTATAGCATTTCTTTCACATGACCCATAAAAGTGTGTCTGGGTAAGCATCATCTAATATTTATAAAATATTTTCATCTGGACACTTTATGTTACCTGGATTTTTTCCTTATTGCAGGTTACTACTTTTACCACTTTTAATCTTAATCTTTACTTCTCACTGTTTAGCACATGACCTCACATGTGAATCCTTAAAGAGATGGGTGGGGCTGGCTTAAGAGGGTGTGAACAATGCTGAATGGGTGTAGACAAAGGAGAGCTCTCCTGTAGGTACCAAAAGATTCAAAGGGCCTTTTCTCAAAAGTGAGGTTACAAGTTGATCAACTTTCAAATCAGAATTACTTTCCCATTGTTCCTGAAAAATGCAGTGTATGATATACAATTTTGTAGCTCTGTGTCTCTGCTTTAATCCAATGTAAAAAACACAATTTCAAATTCAAGACCGAATCAAGGTGGTCGGTCACAAATGTGTGTTTTTTGCCAATTTTAACCGCACACTTCTTTGTGTACATAGATTTTATAATGTTGTATGTTTTTAACCCGACACCGCTTTCCATCAATTTGTATAGCAGACCCTCATGCCAATTTATTTTTAAATCAACAAAGCATGAGAAGACTTTGCATTTGTTTTGGTTATATGTGGTCTCGTACAGTAATTTGGTAAAAAGCCAATTTGACATTTGCTCACTACATTGTTTTCACTGAGGAAATGTACGAGTCTGCTGTTAATGATAATGCAGAGGTTTTTCCCAAGGTTGCTGTTGACGCATATCCCACGATAGATTCTCTCCCTCTCTCTCTACCAACCTGATTCTCTCTCTCTCTCTCTCTACCTGATTCTCTCACTCTCTATACCTACCTACCTGATTCTCTCTCTCTCCCTGTCCCTCTACTGCATTTTGCTTTGTGCTTTTGCATCTCAATAGGTAATGTAGTTTTGTTTTGACTGTGTTGTAATTTGGTTTATTCTGATTGATTGGATGTGCTGGTCCTGAGGCTTCAGTGTCTTAGTGTACTCAGCCCTGGGACCAGCTGGATGAGGGGACTCTTTTCAGCTCAACTCTTGTCATTGCAGGGCATGGTAATGATATGAGAGGGGGTCTATGTATTTTAGATGTTTCCAAAACTGAATTGCTCTTTCTCTCGCTCTCTCTCTCTCTCTCTACTTACCTGATTCTCTCTCTCTCTCTCTCTCTACTTGATTCTCTCTCTCTCTCTCTACTTGATTCTCTCTCTCTCTCTCACTCACTCTCTCTCTCTGTCTCTCTCTCTCTACCTACCTGATTCTCTAGCTCTCTCTACCTACCTGATTCTCTCTCTCTCTCTCTCTCTCTCTCTCTCTCTCTCTCTCTCTCTCACTCTCTCTGTCTCACTCTGTCTCTCTACCTGTTTCTCTCTCTCTCAATTCAATTTGCTTTATTGGCATGACTTAACAACTAACATATTGCCAGAGCGTACTTTGGAGATTAAGTAACAAATGTACAATATTAACATAATTAAAATAATAATAATCAACATTGACAACGGGACAATCAGTAACAACAATAATCAAGGGTAAAAATATCCATACAATGGACAATAACAATGGCATAGAGGATATGTGTAGGTTGGTTGGTCTGTCAGACCCTGTCCCTCATCTTACGGCAGGCAACAATTTAGTGTGCTGTCAACCCGCAGCTCTCTGCGTCTTCCCCCAACAGGACAGGTAGCTTATTCTCATCAGAGAGGTCTTTGAAACCTTGAATAAGGGTTTCAAATTTGGGGAAATTACACTCTAATTGTTTTATATGTTTTACATTTTGTCAGGAAATGCAGCTCTGTCTCGGGTTCTGCTGTGGTGCAGTGGCCTTTTCTCTACAGCGAGCTAACCTTGTCTAACCTTCTCAATGGCAAGGCTGTGCTCACTGAGCCTGTACTTTGTCAAGGTTTTTCTAATGTTTTGATCAGTAACCAATAGTTTGCCATGGTGTACTGTCGATTTAGGGCCAGATAGCACTGCATTTTGCTTTGTGTTTTGCTTCTCAATAGGTAACGTAGTTTTGTTTTGACTGTTGTAATTTGGTTAATTCTGATTGATTGGATGTTCCGGTCCTGAGGCTTCAGTGTCTTAGTGAACTCAGCCCTGGGACCAGCTGGCTGAAGGGACTCTTTTCCTTGCTTAACTCTTGTCATTGCAGGGCTTGGTAATGATATGAGGGGGTCTATGTATTTTATATGCTTCCAAAACTTAATTGCTCTTTCTCTCTCTCTACATGATTCTCTCTACCTACCTTATTCTCTCTCTCTCTCTACCTTATTCTCTCTCTCTCTCTCTCTCTCTCTCTCCCTTATTCAATTTTCAATTTGCTTTATTGCATGACGTAACAATGTACATATTGCCAAAGCTTACTTTGGATATTTACAATATGAAAATAATAAGAATCAAAATTGTCAACGGGACAACAGTAACAACAATAACCAAGGGTCAAAATAACAATACATTGAACAATAACAATAAGCATACAGTAGAGGACATGTGCAGCTCTCTACCTTATTCTCTCTCTCTACCTGATTCTCTCTCTCTCTCTACCTGATTCTCCCTCTCTACCTGATTCTCTCTCTCTACCTGATTCTCCCTCTCTACCTTATTCTCTCTCTCTACCTTATTATCTCTCTCTCTCTACCTTATTCTCTCTCTCTACCTGATTCTCCCTCTCTACCTTATTCTCTCTCTACCTGATTCTCTCTCTCTACCTGATTCTCTCTCCCTACCTTATTCTCTCTCTCTCTCTACCTGATTCTCTCTCTACCTGATTCTCTCTCCCTACCTTATTCTCTCTCTCTCTCTACCTGATTCTCTCTCTCTCTCTACCTGATTCTCTCTCTCTACCTTATTCTCTCTCTCTACCTGATTGTCTCTCTCTCTACCTGATTCTCTCTACCTGATTCTCTCTCTACCTTATTCTCTCTCTCTCTCTACCTTATTCTCTCTCTCTCTCTCTCTCTACCTTATTCTCTCTCTCTACCTGATTCTCTCTCTCTCTCTACCTTATTCTCTCTCTCTCTCTACCTTATTCTCTCTCTCTCTACCTGATTCTCTCTCTCTCTCTACCTGATTCTCTCTCTCTCTCTACCTTATTCTCTCTCTCTACCTGATTCTCTCTCTCTCTCTACCTGATTCTCTCTCTCTACCTTATTCTCTCTCTCTACCTTATTCTCTCTCTCTCTACCTTATTCTCTCTCTACCTGATTCTCTCTCTCTACCTTATTCTCTCTCTCTCTACCTTATTCTCTCTCTCTCTACCTTATTCTCTCTCTCTACCTTATTCTCTCTCTACCTTATTCTCTCTCTCTCTTTCTCTCTCTCTCTCTCTACATTATTCTCTCTCTCTACCTGATTCTCAATTCAATTGACTTTATTGACATGGCAAGTTCATTATTACTTACATTGTCAAAGTATACATATCGAAAAATATAAATAAAATATAAATGTATATATATACAATATATAAATATATATTTATATATAAATAAATGGTGGGACCAACAGCAATACTAATAGTAGTAGTGGACAACAACTACAACAACAATATTAATCAGAACAACAATACATTAAAGCAACAGTAGTAGACCAGTGTCAACATGACTGAGAAGACACATGACCTGGTATGAAAGACAAAACAAAACGGGAAATATTATCAACATTACTTTGCACTTTTCACTGGCTGTCCCTCAGGTTGTGGCAGGAGAACACATATTTGGCTTTTCACCCAATAAATATTTGATTTTTTCTTCATCTTTTATAGTTTCAAATTCTTTGTATTGAATTATAATTTTGGGAAAGAAATATTCTCTTAGGTCTGAGTATTTGTCACAGTGTAATAGGAAATGCAGCTCTGTCTCTACCTCTCCCCTGGAGCAGAGTGAGCACAGCCTGTCCCCAGACACTCTGGGTTTAGGTCGGTGAGGAAGTAGTCTACAGTGCTGCTGCCAAGGGATGAGCTGTAGGTGTACCTACCAAAAGAGTCCCCTCTCAGCCTACCATTGACTATGTACAGACTCAGTGTTCGACAGAGCTTCACGAGCTGTACTCCGTTTTTGTTTTTCACTTTGTCATAGTTGTTTCTGTGGGGGTATGTGGGGAGGGAAAGGTTGTTGCTTCCTGGTAGGTGTTTATCCCCATGACTGTTAATAGTGTCTTGTTCTTCTGCTGTTCGAGCATTTAGGTCTCCACAGACCAGTACGTTGCCTTGGGCCTGAAAGTGACTAATTTCCCCCTCTAGAATGGCGAAACTCTCTTCATTGAAGTAGGGTGACTCTGAGGGGGGAATGTATGTGGCACAGAGGAAGACGTTTTTATCTGTCAAGATAGCCTCCTTGTTGATTTTTAACCATATAAAGAATTCTCCTGTTTTGATCAATTCGATTTAATTAATTAGTTCAGATTTATACCATATTAGCATTCCCCCTGAGTCTCTGCCCTGTCTGATTCCTTTTAATTTAGTGAATGGTATGATTATCTCCCTATAACCTAGTGGACAGCCAGTGGAAACATCACCTCTGCACCATGTTTCCTGTAGTACTACAATATCAACATCATCAATTTCTTTCAGGAAGTCTGGGTTTCTGCTCTTTAGCCCAAAAGCAGAGGACTTCAATCCTTGTAAATTCCAACATGCAACGTAAAAAGATTACATAACTTTTTTTTCTTTACCTTCAAATGAGACATACGCTCACAATCCAACAAGAACTATTAAAATAGGATTTTTCAATTAAAGTAAACTCGTATTATGCAAATGTGATTTGTTTATCATTTAAGATTTTGTGTCATGCCACTTGGGTGGATGTAGTGTGAGGAGGGTGGAGTTCTTGTGCTCATCTTATAATGACCCTCGGCCTATCACATGTGAGCATAGTAGACTCAGCATTTGTTTAATGTCACTCATTTGGTTGGTGGGGGCTGGGCCAGTTGCTCCTCTCACAGCCTGTGCGTAGCTCTGCCTGCTGGGCTGTGGCTCCTCCAAGTGTGGGTCTGCGGTGTGGGGCAGGGGGGTGGGAGGCCTCGTCTGGGTGGGTCTGAAGCTGGGCTGGGGTGGTCTATGCTGCGCTGGCTGTGGTGGGCATTGAGGTTGGTGGTGCTGTGGTCGTGGCTGGGGGTTCCAGGGTGCTGATCCGGGGTGTTGTCTCGGTGATCTCGGCGGGGTGGAGATTGCTCTACTGTTCCTGGGTGGAGAGGTCGGGCTGCGGTTTAAAGCGACGTCCTTGAGAGTCTTGGCAAGGATTGTCTCCCTGTACAGGTGAACATGGTCATAGAGACAGTCCAGATCGAGGGTGGGATGGTGGGCCAGGTGTACATTGGGTCGCAGGGCACAGTACCGGGATAAGCTGGCGTTTATTCTTTGGATTGTGGCAGGGTGGAAGTCCTTCCTCTGTAGAAGGGTTGACACCACGATTCTTGAGTTGGGGAAGATTGCGGAGGCCTTCTCGATCACTCCCCGTAGTGAAGTCGCCACGCTCTCCTGCTGAGCACGCAGGTCGTTGCTTCCGGTATGTATGATTATGTTGCTTGGCGACCCGAGATGGGCCTTATCAAGCAGCTCCATGGCACTCTGCGTTGTTGGGCACCACACCTTTCTCGTTTTGTGTCTAGGGAAAAGTTTCTTCTCCTGAACAAACTTCCCATTTGAGTACATCAACAGGACGATGTCAGCCAGTGTTTCTTCTGGACTGGAGGGTGCAGAGGGGGGGCTGGTGGGGGTGGGTGTTGGAGCTGGGGTGTGGCTGCTCTGTGCCGGTGCTGCTGTCAGTGGGAGGCTGTTCTGTGGGTTGGGGAGGAGGGGTGCAGCAGGCAGGGCTGGGGAAGCCTGGCTGGTTGAGCTGGGCTCCTCTGCGGTGTGAGGGCAGGTCATAGAGTGGTGATCTAGCTGCTCCTGCAGCCTGTCCTCTGTTCTCTTTCTCTCCTGCAGCTCCTTTCTTAGTGTGGTCAGATCGTTATTACTGTTCTGCCTGTCTTTTTGGAGCTCTCTCACCTCCTTTGTTAGATCAGCCAGCTCTCTCTTGAGTCCGTCTCTCTCTTGCTGAACCTCTTTCAGTTGTGTTGCAAGGCTGCTGTCCTGCTCTGTCCTCACGTTTGTGAGGAGCTCCTCTAAGGTGTGGTTGTCTGGTTGCTGTTTGCTCACACTCCATCTCAGCAGGACCACCTCCCCCTCCAGTTTGGTGAACTCATCCCTCATGGCAGCCATGGTGGTGAGGAGGGCCTGAGCCTGCTCTGCACTGAGGGGGTCGCTCTCCTCCTGGGGCGTGTCCTCCACTATGGTGGGAAGAGAGGTGCCGGATGTGCCTTTTTGGGTGGGGAGAGTAGGGGTGAGGGTGGTGCTGGTGGAGTTTGTCTTGTGGGAGGGAATGTCACTGGTGGTGTCCTTCTCTCTCTCCGCTCTCTCCTTAATGGTCTGAAAGTCTGTTTCAAACAGCCTAATGTTACCTTAACCATGACAGTTCCAGTCTTGTAGAGGTTGATTGTTATCATGGTGCTGTCTGGGTCATCTGTCTCTTTGATTTTCAGCTTCCACCCATTACAGATTCCCTCTTTCTTTATGGATGGGTAGTGAGAGCACACTGCTGAGCGCAATTCATTTGGCTGGTCAGTGAGGAAGATGAGATTACTCACGTCACCGTTTTTGTAGAGGTCTGCAAAAAGGGTTTCTGGCCTCCCCTTTAGTAGTTTCTCTTTAAAAGCTTTCCGATTTGTTCGTCTGCTGCTGTTGCTAGCTAGCGCTAATGTAGTTCAAAAACCAGCAAAAAGAGTGACAAATCCTCACACAAAAAAGAGAAGATATGTTTAAAGTTAGTCCGTGCACCTTTTTGGTTTACTCACTCAGTTTGGTCGTTTGATGTAGTTGTATTAACTCCCCTTGCTAGGTTTGTTCTAGCTCGTTTCTTCTGGCTAGATTGTTAGTCTGCAGGCTAGGTCTTTGTTGTGTAGCTAGCTAGCTAGAGTCAAAACTTCTTAACTTGAGGCGCAAAGTTACTTTTTTTGTATTCTGAATGAATAGAGTTGTTGTTCATCACATCTTGTCTGGAATTATTTTTTGATTAGAGTGTTTATCTCATTCTAAAAACAAAAAAATATGAAATATATCAGGAGCTCATGTTGAGCATGATCTTACAGTTAACTATTCCAACGCTCTAACCACCTGATTACATTGCACTCCACGAGGAGCCTGCCTGTTACGCGAATGCAGTAAGCCAAGGTAAGTTGCTAGCTAGCATTAAACCTATCTTATAAAAAACAATCAATCAATCATTCATAATCACTAGTTAACTACACATGGTTGATGATATTACTAGTTTATCTAGCGTGTCCTGCGTTGCATATAATCGATGCGGTGCGTATCGTTGCTCCAATGTGTACCTAACCATAAACATCAATGCCTTTCTTAAAATCAATACACAGAAGTATATATTTTTAAACCTGCATATTAGCTAAAAGAAATCCAGGTTAGCAGGCAATATAAACCAGGCGAAATTGTGTCACTTCTCTTGCGTTCATTGCACGCAGAGTCAGTGTATATGCAACAGTTTGGGCCGCCTAATTTGCCAGAATTTTACGTAATTATGACATTACATTGAAGATTGTGCAATGTAAAAGGAATATTTAGACTTATGGATGCCACATAAAATACGTAACGATTCCGTATTTCACTGAAAGAATAAACGTCTTGTTTTCGAGATGATAGTTTCCGTATTCAACCATATTAATGACCTAAGGCTCGTATTTCTGTGTGTTATTATGTTAAAACAAAGTCTATGATTTGATAGAGCAGTCTGACTGAGCGGTGGTAGGCAGCAGCAGGCTCGTAAGCATTCATTCAAACAGCACTTTTGTGCGTTTTGCCAGCAGCTCTTCGTTGTGCTTCAAGCATTGCGCTGTTTATGACTTCAAGCCTATCAACTCCCGAGATTAGGCTGGTGTAACCGATGTGAAATGGCTAGCTAGTTAGCGGGGTGCGCGCTAATAGCGTTTCAAACGTCACTCGCTCTGAGACTTGGAGTAGTTGTTCCCCTTGCTCTGCATGGGTAACGCTGCTTCGAGGGTGGCTGTTGTCGATGTGTTCCTGGTTCGAGCCCAGGTAGGAGCGAGGAGAGGGACGGAAGCTATACTGTTACACAGACAATACTAAAGTGCCTATAAGAACATCCAATAGTCAAAGGTATATGAAATACAAATGGTATAGAGAGAAATTGTCCTATAATTCCTATAATAACTACAACCTAAAACTTCTTACCTGGGAATATTGAAGACTCATGTTAAAAGGAACCACCAGCTTTCATATGTTCTCATGTTCTGAGCAAGGAACTTAAATGTTAGCTTTCTTACATGGCACATATTGCACTTTAACTTTATTATCCAACACTTTGTTTTTGCATTATTTAAACAAAATTGAACATGTTTCATAATTTATTTGAGGCTAAATTGATTTTATTGATGTATTATATTAAGTTAAAATAAGTGTTAATTCAGTATTGTTGTAATTGTCATTATTACAAATACATTTTTAAAAATCGGCAGATTAATCGGCATCGGCTTTTTTTGGTCCTCCAATAATCGGTATCGGTATGGAAAAATCATAATCTGTCGACCTCTACTACCTACCGTATTCTCTCTCTCTCTCTCTACCTTATTCTCTCTCTCTCTCTCTACCTTATTCTCTCTCTCTCTCTCTCTCTCTCTCTCTCTCTCTCTCTCTCTCTCTCTCTCTCTCTCTCTCTCTCTCTCTCTACCTGATTCTCTCTACCTACCTTATTCTCTCTCTCTCTCTCTCTAACTGATTCTCTCTCTACCTGATTCTCTCTACCTACCTTATTCTCTCTCTCTCTCTCTCTCTCTAACTGATTCTCTCTCTCTACCTGACCTCTCTCACTCTACCTTATTATCTCTCACTCTACCTCATTATCTCACACTACCTGATTCTCTCTCTCTCTACCTGATTCTCTCTCTCTACCTGATTCTCTCTCTACCTGATTATCTCTCTACCTGATTCTCTCTCTCTACCTGATTCTCTCTACCTTATTCTCTCTCTCTCTACCTGATTCTCTCTCACTCTACCTGATTCTCTCTCACTCTACCTTATTCTCTCTCTCTACCTTATTCTCTCTCTCTACATGATTCACTCTACCTACCGTATTCTCTCTCTCTCTCTACCTGATTCTCTCTACCTACCTTATTCTCTCTCTCTACCTGATTCTCTCTCACTCTACCTTATTATCTCTCACTCTACCTCATTATCTCTCAATCTACCTGATTCTCTCTCACTCTACCTTATTCTCTCTCACTCTACCTCATTATCTCTCACTCTACCTTATTCTCTCTCTCTCTCTACCTGATTCTCTCTCTCTCTACCTGATTATCTCTCTCTACCTGATTCTCTCTACCTTATTCTCTCTCTCTCTACCTGATTCTCTCTCACTCTACCTTATTCTCTCTCTCTACCTTATTCTCTCTCTCTCTCTACCTTATTCTCTCTCTCTACCTGATTCTCTCTCACTCTACCTTATTCTCTCTCTCTACCTTATTCTCTCTCTCTCTCTACCTTATTCTCTCTTTCTACCTTATAATCTCTCTACCTGATTCCCTCTCTCTCTACCTGATTCTCTCTCTCCTGTGACAGTGGTGTCCATGTGATATTTCCCATATGATGCTTGTCGACTCTGTTTGAAGCTCATAACAAAATATCACAGCATACCCTTAAGTAGGGCATTTTACCAGCAGGTGTTTACGTGATTGCCAGCAGGTGTTTGCCTGATCACCAGCAGGTGTTTACCTGATCACCAGCAGCTGGTGTTTGCCTGATCGCCAGAAGGCGTTTCCCTTTTTCTTTATTTTTTTCACCTTTATTTAACCAGGTAAGCTAGTTGAGAACAAGTTCTCATTTACAACTGCGACCTGGCCAAGATAAAGCAAAGCAGTGCAACACAAACAACAACACAGAGTTACACATGGAATAAACAAGCGTACAGTCAATAATACAATAGAAAAAAAGAGTCTATATACAGTGTGTGCAAACGGCGTGAGGAGGTAGGCAATAAATAGGCCATAGTAGCGAAATAATTACAATTTAGAAGATTAACACTGGAGTGATAAATGAGCAGATGATGATGTGCAAGTAGAGATACTGGTGTGCAAAAAAGAGCAGAAAAGTAAATAAAAACAATATGGGGATGAGGTAGGTAGATTGGGTGGGCTATTTACAGATGGACTATGTACAGCTGCAGCGATCGGTTAGCTGCTCAGATAGCTGATGTTAAAGTTAGTGAGGGTTAGTTAAAGTTAGTTAAAGTTCAGCGATTTTTGCAATTCGTTCCAGTCACTGGCAGCAGAGAACTGGAAGGAAAGGCGGCCAAAGGGGGTGTTGGCTTTGGGGATGACCAGTGAGATATACCAGCTGGAGCGCGTGCTACGGGTGGGTGTTGTTATAGTGACCAGCGAGCTGAGATAAGGCGGAGCTTTGCCTAGCATAGACTTATAGATGACCTGGAGCCAGTGGGTCTGGCGACGAATATGTACCGAGGGCCAGCCGACTAGAGCATACAGGTCGCAGTGGTGGGTGGTATAAGGGGCTTTGGTAACAAAACGGATGGCACTGTGATTGACTGCATCCAGTTTGCTGAGCAGAGTATTGGAAGCTATTTTGTAGATGACATCGCCGAAGTTGAGGATCTGTAGGATAGTCAGTTTTACTAGTGTAAGTTTGGCGGCGTGAGTGAAGGAGGCTTTGTTGCGAAATAGAAAGCCGATTCTAGATTGGATTTTGAATTGGAGCTGTTTAATATGAGTCTGGAAGGAGAGTTTACAGTCTAGCCAGACACCTAGGTATTTGTAGTTGTCCACATATTCTAGGTCAGAACCGTCCAGAGTAGTGATGCTAGTCGGGAGGGTGGGTGCGGGCAGCGAACGGATGAAGAGCATGCATTTAGTTTTACTAGTGTTTAAGAGCAGTTGGAGGCCACGGAAAGAGTGTTGTATGGCATTGAAACTTGTTTGGAGGTTAGTTAACACAGTGTCCAAAGAAGGGCCAGATGTATACAGAATGGTGTCGTCTACGTAGAGGTGGTTCAAAGAATCACCTGCAGCAAGAGCGACATCATTAATATATACAGAGAAAAGAGTCGGCCCGAGAATTGAACCATGTGGCACCCCTATAGACTGCCAGAGGTCCGGACAACAGGCCCTCCAATTTGACACACTGAACTCTGTCTCAAAGTAGTTGGTGAACCAGGCGAGACAGTCATTTGAGAAACCAAGGCTGTTGAGTCTGCCGATAAGAATACGGTGATTGACAGAGTCGAAAGCCTTGTCAGGTCGACGAAGACGGCTGCACAGTACTGTCTTCTTTCGATGGCGGTTATGATATCATTTAGTACCTTGAGCGTGGCTGAGGTGCTCCCGTGACCAGTTCGGAAACCGGATTGCACAGCGGAGAAGGTACGGTGGGATTCGAAATGGTCAGTGATCTGTTTAACTTGGCTTTCGAAGACCTTAGAGGCAGGGTAGGAAGGATATAGGCCTATAACAGTTTGGGTCTAGAGTGTCACCCCCTTTGAAGAGGGGGATGACTGCGGCAGCTTTCCAATCTTTAGGGATCTCGGGACGATACGAAAGAGAGGTTGAACAGGCTGGTAATAGGGGTTGCAACAATGGCGGCAGATAGTTTTGGAAATAGAGGCTCCAGATTGTCTAGCCCAGCTGATTTGTACGGGTCCAGGTTTTGCAGCTCTTTCAGAACATCTGCAATCTGGATTTGGGTGAAGGAGAAGCTGGGGAGGCTCGGGGCAAGTAGCTGGGGTAGCCAGGAGGAAAGCATGGCCAACCGTAGAAAATGCTTATTGAAATTTTAGATTATTATTAATTTAATTATTAATTTTAGATTATCATGGATTTATCGGTGGTGACCGTGTTACCTTGCCTCAGAGCAGTGGGCAGCTGGGAGGAGGTGATCTTATTCCCCATGGATTTTACAGTGTCCCAAAACATTTTGGAGCT
Source organism: Salvelinus alpinus (assembly GCF_045679555.1). Classification (NCBI taxonomy): domain Eukaryota; kingdom Metazoa; phylum Chordata; class Actinopteri; order Salmoniformes; family Salmonidae; genus Salvelinus; species Salvelinus alpinus. The sequence continues at coordinate 29,720,120 of NC_092114.1, forward strand.
ACAGGATGCAAATATCTGTTTGAAAAAGCTAGCCTTTGCTTTCCTGACTGACTGCGTGTATTGGTTCCTGACTTCCCTGAACAGTTGCATATCGCGGGGACTATTCGATGCTATTGCAGTCCGCCACAGTATGTTTTTGTGCTGGTCAAGGGCAGTCAGGTCTGGAGTGAACCAAGGGCTATATCTGTTCTTAGTTCTACATTTTTTGAATGAGGCATGCTTATTTAAGATGGTGAGAAAGGCACTTTTAAAGAACGACCAGGCATCCTCGACGGACGGGATGAGGTCAATATATATTTTCTTATTTCTGGAGAGATTGTTTAAATTATAAGCTTGAACTGTTTGGGCATAGACCTGGAAAGTATGACAGAACTTTGCAAGCTAACTCTGCAGTATATTACAACTCCTCCCCATTTGGCAGTTCTATCTTGACGGAAAATGTTGTAGTTGGGTATGGAAATCTCAGAATTTTTGGTGGCCTTCCTAAGCCAGGATTCAGACACGGCAAGGGTTGGCAGGTGTTTACCTGATCGGCAGAAGGTGTTTACTTGATCACCAGCAGGTGGTGCTTGCCTGATCGCCAGAAGGCATTTGCCTGATCGCCAGAAGGTGTTTACCTGATCGCCAGCAGGTGGTGTACGCCTGATCACCAGCAAGTGTTTACCTGATCGCCAGCAGGTGGTGTTTGCCTGATCGCCAGAAGGTGTTTACCAAATCACCAGCAGGTGGTGTTTGTCTGATCACCAGAAGGTGTTTGCCTGATCGCCAGCAGGTGTTTGACTGATCGCCAGCAGATGTTTTCCTGATCGCCAGCAAGTGTTTGACTGATCGCTAGCAGGTGTGTGCCTGATCACCAGCAGCTGGTGTTTGCCTGATCCCCAGGTGTTTATCTGATCACCAGCAGGTGGTGTTTGCCTGATCGCCAGCTGGTGTTTGCCTGATCACCAGCAGGTGTTTACATGATCGCCAGAAGGTGTTTTCCTGATCACCAGCAGGTGTTTACCTGATCGCCAGCAGGTGGTATTTGCCTGATCGCCAGAAGGTGTTTACTTAATCACCAGCAGGTGGTGTTTGCCTGATCGCCAGAAGGTGTTTGCCTGATCGCCAGAAGGTGGTGTTTGCCTGATCGCCAGAAGGTGTTTGCCTGATCGCCAAAAGGTGTTTACCTGATCGCCAGCAGGTGGTGTTTGTCTGACCGCCAGCAGGTGTATGCCTGATTGCCAGCTGGTGTTTGCCTGATCACCAGCAGGTGTTTACCTGATCGCCAGAAGGGTGGTGTTTGCCTGATCGCCAGCAGGTGTTTGCCTGATCGCCAGAAGGTGGTGTTTGCCTGATCGCCAGAAGGTGTTTACCTGATCACCAGCAGGTGGTGTTTGCCTGATCGCCAGAAGGTGTTTACCTGATCGCCAGCAGGTGGTGTTTGCCTGATCACCAGCAGGTGTATGCCTGATTGCCAGCTGGTGTTTACCTGATCGCCAGCAGGGTGGTGTTTACCTGATCGCCAGCAGGGTGGTGTTTCCTTGATCGCCAGCAGGTGTTTACCTGATCGCCAGCAGGTGTTTATCTGATCGCCAGCAGGTGTTTGCCTGATCACCAGCAGGTGTTTGCCTGATCACCAGATGGTGTTGACCTGATCACCAGCAGATGATGTTAACCTGATCACCAGCAGATGGTGTTTGCCTGATCACCAGAAGGTGTTTGCCTGATCGCCAGCAGGCGTTTACCTGATTGCCAGCAGGTGGTGTTTTCCTGATCACCAGCAGGTGTTTGCCTGATCGCCAGCTGGTGTTTACCTGATCACCAGCAGGTGTTTACCTGATCGCCAGCAGGTGGTGTTTGCCTGATCGCCAGAAGGTGTTTACCTAATCACCAGCAGGTGGTGTTTGTCTGATCGCCAGAAGGTGTTTGCCTGATCGCCAGCAGGTGTTTGCCTGATCGCCAGCAGGTGTTTGCCTGATCACCAGCAGGTGTTTGCCTGATCGCCAGCAGGTGTTTAACTGATCACCAGCAGGTGTTTGCCTGATCGCCAACAGGTGTTTGCCTGATCGCCAACAGGTGTTTGCCTGATCGCCAGCAGGTGTTTGCCTGATCGCCAGCAGGTGTTTAACTGATCGCCAGCAGGTGTTTGCCTGATCGCCAACAGGTGTTTGCCTGATCGCCAGAAGGTGTTTACCTGATCACCAGCAGGTGACGATAAACCGAAAATGACTGACACCGAGAGAGGGAGGAGAGGAATGTGAGTATATACTGTATTTCTCACCTCTTAATATTGAGTTCATGGCACCACTTTAGTATTGTTTTGATGCGCCCACGGAGTGGAGCGTGCCACTTGCAGTGAATAGGACAACATCAAGTAGCCAAGGCCAAGTGCTGGAAAGTTTTTGTAGGACATTAGCCTACATTTACTGATAGCCATGTAGGCTAATTGATTAATCTATTTAGAAACAGTATAATATTTTGCGTTAGCAATCTAGCTGTGTTTTGAGTTCCCACTTCCTTAGTGAATAATATTCATTATCTTCAGAAAGTATTCACAACTCTTGATGTTTTCCACATTTTGTTGTATTACAAAGTGGAATGAAAAAAAAATTGAATGAAAAATAAAACATGTATATATCGGGATATGAAAAGTGTCAATTTATTGCAATATGGATTAAAGAAAATGTTGCCCAGCTTCATATCGCCCAGCTCTAACACACACACAGACACACACAAGCTGGGGGGCTCTGCTCTGGTGACTAAATAAATTATAAGTTTGATCTGGGGACATGATAGGAGTGGATATTGAGCCTTGTCTGGTCTACTGACTCTCTGTGTCTCTCTCTATGTTTCTCTCTGTCTCTGAGCTAATGGGGCGATAAGACCCCCCCACCCCCCACACACACACACACGGACGCAAGCATGGACACATACACACACATGGACGCAAGCATGGACACATACACACACATGGACGCAAGCATGGACACATACACACACATGGACGCAAGCATGGACACATACACACATGGACACATACACACACATGGACGCAAGCATGGACACATACACACACACATGGACGCAACCATGGACACATACACACAAACGGACGCAACCATGGACACATACACACACACGGACGCAACCATGGACACATACACACAAACGGACGCAACCATGGACACATACACACACACGGACGCAACCATGGACACATACACACAAACGGACGCAACCATGGACACATACACACAAACGGACGCAACCATGGACACGTACACACAAATGGACGCAAGCATGGACACTGTTACGGATACAAGTGTTCTGTGTATCCTGTGTGTATTTCTTTTCTCTCCTTCTCCCCTACTCACAGGTGACAATAATCATTCCCCAATCAGTCATCAATCAGTCGCTAATCAGAAGACACCTGCTCCTTTTCCCTTACCCAATCACAGTCCCTTTCCCTTGGTTTAAAACCCCTGTCAGTTGTTTTCTCCCCAGCTCAATCTCTTTTGTAAATGCCTTCTGTCTGTAGATCGCTTGTGTGTTTTGCATATACATGTCACTTTGTCCCCACCTGTGAGTATTGTTTTGGTTATGGTGTTTGAGTGTTTGTTTGATGGTGGGAAAAGGGGGTAACCAGACAAGTCGCCCTTGGGCATACACTACCCGTAGGTAAACTTTGTTATATAAACACTAGTTAGAACTGGGCGGACCACCCCCTGTATTTTTGGTTAGTTAGTTAGCTGTTTGTGAAGTAGGCTAGTCTAGCTTAGGGGTGTTTTTGGATTATTCTTTCATTCCTTGGGTCCCGCTCAGCCCCTTTTCCTGCTCCCCCCATTACCGTGTGTTTTTAAATAAACCTTGAGTGTTTGACGGTAGTAATTTAGTTGTCTGTGGTTATTTTTGTTCTCACTGTTACGTTGTCACTATAATAATTTGCATGAGTTGTGTTACGGGTCCCATTACCATCCCCCCTAGATTGTCGGGCCAAAGGGATTCGTAACAGACACATACACACACATGGACGCAAGCATGGACACATACACACACACGGACGCAACCATGGACACATACACACAAACGGACGCAAGCATGGACACGTACACATACATGGACACATACACACACATGGACGCAAGCATGGACACATACACACACATGGACGCAACCATGGACACACACACACACACCACTCAGGGGATATGGTGTGATCCACCTGGGAGACAGACATGAAAGACATTCTTTCTTCTGATTACCTGTACATCTTAACTGAATCATTATCCTCCATCTTGTTATCTTAATGTTAATGGGAGGAGAGATAGGGTGTCACACACACACACACACACAAACATACACATAAACACTAACACCAACAGGGTGTCACACACACCGAATCCAGGAACCTGGAGGCATCTTAAGGGCTGTCTCATTTACAGATTAAAAAATGAAAGTGCCGAACATCAATTATTTACCCAATCCACCCAACCCCTTCGCTTTCTCTACCCACCTCCCCTCTTCCACACTCCTGCCCTCCCCTGTGACCAAGGTACTTTGTTGCCTGAGTATTCACTACAACCAGAGGTAGAGAGTTAAAGAAGAAGAGAGGTAGAGAGGAAGCGAGGTAGAGAGGTAAAGAACAAGAGGTAGAGGAAGCGAGGTAGAGAGGTAAAGAACAAGAGAGGTAGAGAGGAATAGGTAGAGAGGAATAGTGGTAGAAAGGTAAAGAAGAAGAGGTAGAGAGGATTATTTTAACTTAATATAATACATCAATAAAATCAATTTAGCCTCAAGTAAATAATGAAACATGTTCAATTTGGTTTAAATAATGCAAAAACAAAGTGTTGGAGAAGAAAGTAAAAGTGCAATATGTGCTATGTAAGAAAGCTAACGTTTCAGTTCCTTGCTCAGAACATGAGAACATATGAAAGCTGGTGGTTCCTTTTAACATGAGTCTTCAATATTCCCAGGTAAGAAGTTTTAGGTTGTAGTTATTATAGGAATTATAGGACTATTTCTCTCTATACCATTTGTATTTCATATACCTTTGACTATTGGATGTTCTTATAGGCACTTTAGTATTGCCAGTGTAACAGTATAGCTTCCGTCCCTCTCCTCGCTCCTACCTGGGCTCGAACCAGGAACACATTGATAACAGCCACCCTCGAAGCATCGTTACCCATCGCTCCACAAAAGCCGCGGCCCTTGCAGAGCAAGGGGAACTACTACTTCAAGGTCTCAGAGCGAGTGACGTCACCAATTGAAACGCTATTAGCGCGCACCACACTAACTAGCTAGCCATATCACATCGGTTACACCAGCCTAATCTCTGGAGTTGATAGGCTTGAAGTCATTAAACAGCTCAATGCTTGAAGCACAGCAAAGAGCTGCTGGCAAACGCACAAAAGTGCTGTTTGAATGAATGCTTACGAGCCTGCTGCTGCCTACCACCGCTCAGTCAGACTGCTCTATCAAATCCTAGACTTAATTATAACACACAGAAATACGAGCCTTAGGTCATTAATATGGTCAAATCCAGAAACTATCATTTCGAAAACAAAACATTTATTATTTCAGTGAAATACGGAACCGTTCCGTATTTTATCTAACGGGTGGCATCCATAAGTTTAAATATTTCTGTTACATTGCACAACCTTCAATGTTATGTCATAATTACGTAAAATTCTGGCAAATTAGTTCACAACGAGCCAGGCGGCCCAAACTGTTGCATATACCCTGACTCTGCGTGCCATGAATGCAAGAGAAATGACACAATTTCCCTAGTGTAATATTGCCTGCTAACCTGGATTTCTTTTAACTAAATATGCAGGTATAAAAAAATATACTTCTGTGTATTGATTTTAAGAAGGGCATTGATGTTTATGGTTAGGTACATTCGTGCATCGATTGTGCTTTTTTCGCAAATGTGCTTTTGTTAAATCATCCCCCGTTTGGCGAAGTTGGCTGTCTTTGTTAGGAAGAAATGGTCTTCACACAGTTCGCAACGAGCCAGGTGGCCCAAACTGCTGCATATACCCCGACTCTGTTGCACAGAACGCAAGAAAAGTGACACAATTTTCCTAGTTAAAAGAAATTCATGTTAGCAAGCAATATTAACTAAATATGCAGGTTTAAAAATATATACTTGTGTATTGATTTTAAGAAAGGCATTGATATTTATGGTTAGGTACACATTGGTGCAACGACAGTGCTTTTTTCGCGAATACGCTTGTTAAATCACCCGTTTGGGTGTGATTTAATGATAAATTAACCGGCACCGCATCGATTATATGCAAAGCAGGACAAGCTAGATAAACTAGTAATATCATCATGTGTTGTTAACTAGTGATTATGTTAAGATTGATTGTTTTTTATAAAATACGTTTAATGCTAGCTAGCACCTTACCTCGGCTCCTTGCTGCACTCGCATAACAGGTAGTCAGCCTGCCATTGTCACGATCGTCTTCTTGTGAGAGATTGGACCAAGGCGCAGCGTGTGCAAAATACATCTCTTTATTGTGGAAGAGAGAAAAACACGAAAACGAACACTATACACAAACTAACAAAAAAACAACAAACGACCGTGAAGCTAAATAACGTAAGTGCACAGACAAGCAACAAACGTTCAACATAGACAATTACCCACAAACACATGATGCCCATGGCTGCCTTAAATATGGCTCCCAATTAGAGACAATAAACCACAGCTGTCTCTAATTGAGAACCAATCCAGGCAGCCATCGACATACAAACACCTAGACAGGACATTTCCCCATTAAACCTACAAACCCCTAGACAACCCAAAACACATACTTCCCCATGTCACACCCTGACCTAACTAAAATAATAATGAAAACAAAGATAACTAAGGCCAGGGTGTGACATAACCCCCCCCTTAAGGTGCGAACTCCGGGCGCACCAGCATAAAGTCTAGGGGAGGGTCTGGGTGGGCGTCTGTCCACGGTGGCGGCTCTGGCACTGGTCGTGGTCCCCACCCCACCATAGTCACTACCCGCTTTCGTAGCCTCCTCCAAATGACCACCCTCCAACTTAACCCCACTGGATTAAGGGGCAGCACCGGACTAAGTGGCAGCACCGGACTAAGGGGCAGCACCGGACTAAGGGGCAGCACCGGACTAAGGGGCAGCACCGGACTAAGGGGCACCACCAGGATAAGGGGCAGCTCCGGACTGAGGGACGGCAGCTCCGGACTGAGGGACAGCACCGGACTGGCTGGCGGATCCTGGCTGGATGGCTCCGGCGGATCCTGGCTGGACGGCTCTGGCGGATCCTGGCTGGGCTGCTCATGGCTGGCTGACGGATCTGGCTGCTCATGGCTGGCTGACGGATCTGGCTGCTCATGGATGGCTGACGGATCTGGCTGCTCATGGCTGGCTGACGGATCTGGCTGCTCATGGCTGGCTGACGGATCTGGCTGCTCATGGCTGGCTGACGGATCTGGCTGCTCATGGCTGGCTGACGGATCTGGCTGATCCTGGCTGGCGGAAGGCTCTGGCTGATCCTGTCTGGCGGAAGGCTCTGGCTGATCCTGTCTGGCGGAAGGCTCTGGCTGATCCTGTCTGGCGGAAGGCTCTGGCTGATCCTGTCTGGCGGAAGGCTCTGGCTGATCCTGTCTGGCGGAAGGCTCTGGCTGCTCCTGTCTGGCGGTAGGCTCTAGCGGCTCCTGTCTGGCAGACGGCTCTGAAGGCTCATGGCAGACGGGCGGCTTTGCAGGCTCAGTACAGACGGGCGGCTTTGAAGACTCATGGCAGACGGACAGTTCAGACGGCGTTGGGCAGACGGGCAGTACAGGCGCCGTTGGGCAGACGGGCAGTTCAGGCGCCGTTGGGCAGACGGGCAGTTCAGGCGCCGTTGGGCAGACGGGCAGTTCAGGCGCCGTTGGGCAGACGGGCAGTTCAGGCGCCGTTGGGCAGACGGCAGACTCTGGCCGGCTGAGACGCACTGTAGGCCTGGTGCCTGGTGCCGGAACTGGAGGTACCGGGCTAAGGACACGCACCTTCAGGCTAGTGCGGAGAGAAGGAACAGGGCATGCTGGACCCTGGGAACGCACATTAGGCCTAGTGCGTGGTGCCGGAACTGGTGGTACCGGGCTGAGGACACGCATCTCAGGGCTAGTGCGGGGAGCAGCAACAGGACGCACAGGACTCTGGGGACACACAGGAGGCTTGGTGCGTGGTGTTGGCACTGGTGGTAAAGGGCTGGAGACACGCACCATAGAGCTAGTGCGTGGAGGAGGCACAGGGCTCTGAAGACGCACAGGAAGCCTGGTGCGTGGTGTAGGCACTGGTGGTACTGGGCTGGAGCGGGGAGGTGGCGCCGGAAATACCGGACCGTGCAGGCGTACTGGCTCCCTTGAGCACTGAGCCTGTCCAACCTTACCTGGTTGTATGCTCCCCGTCGCCCGACCAGTGCGGGGAGGTGGAATAACCCGCACCGGGCTATGTAGGCGAACCGGGGACACCATACGTAAGGCTGGTGCCATGTAAGCCGGCCCGAGGAGACGCACTGGTGGCCAGATACGTTGGGCCGGCTTCATGACATCCGGCTCAACGCTCAATTTAGCCCGGCCGATACGTGGAGCTGGAATGTACCGAACCGGGCTATGCACGCGTACAGGAGACACCATGCGCTCTACTGCGTAACACGGTGTCTGCCCGTACTTTCGCTCTCCACGGTAAGTACAGGGAGTAGGCGCAGGTCTCCTACCTGACTTCGCCACACTCCCTTTAAGGCCCCCCCCCAAGAAATTTTTGGGTTGTACTCACGGGCTTCCAGCCTTGCTTCCGTGCTGCCTCCTCATATCGCCTCCTCTCGGCTTTAGCTGCCTCCAGCTCTTCACGAGGGAGGCGATATTCTCCCGGTTGTACCCAAGGTCCCTTACCATCCAATATCTCCTCCCATGTCCATGAATCCTGTGTAGGTGGGTCCTGTTGCCGCTTGACACGCCGCTTGGTCCTAGATTGGTGGGTATTTCTGTCACGATCGTCTTCTTGTGAGAGATTGGACCAAGGCGCAGCGTGTGCAAAATACATCTCTTTATTGTGGAAGAGAGAAAAACACGAAAACGAACACTATACACAAACTAACAAAAAAACAACAAACGACCGTGAAGCTAAATAACGTAAGTGCACAGACAAGCAACAAACGTTCAACATAGACAATTACCCACAAACACATGATGCCCATGGCTGCCTTAAATATGGCTCCCAATTAGAGACAATAAACCACAGCTGTCTCTAATTGAGAACCAATCCAGGCAGCCATCGACATACAAACACCTAGACAAGACATTTCCCCATTAAACCTACAAACCCCTAGACAACCCAAAACACATACTTCCCCATGTCACACCCTGACCTAACTAAAATAATAATGAAAACAAAGATAACTAAGGCCAGGGTGTGACAGCCATGCAGTCTCCTCATGGAGTGCAATGTAATCGGCCATGATCGGTGTCCAAAAATGCAGATTACCGATTGGACTTGAAACTTGAAATCGGCCCTAATTAACCTCTCTGGGATAGCGGGACGGTAGCGTCCCACTTGGCCAAAAGCCAGGGAAAATGTAGAGTGCCAAATTCATTTTTTTTAATATAAAATCAAACTTTCATTAAATCACACATGTAAGATACCAAATTAAAGCTACACTCGTTGTGAATCCAGCCAACATGTCAGATTTCAAAAAGGCTTTTCGGCGAAAGCATAAGATGCTATTATCTGATGATAGCACAATGTCAACAAAGAGAGAGTAGCATATTTCAACCCTGCCGGCGCTACTCAAAACGCAGATATAAAATATAAAACATGCATTACCTTTGACGAGATTCTTTTGTTGGCACTCCAATATGTCCCATAAACATCACAAATGGTCCTTTTGTTCGATTAATTCCATCCATATATATCCAAATTGTCCATTTATTTGGCGCGGTTCATCCAGAAAAAAACAGCTTCCAATTTGCGCAAAGTCACTACAAAATATCTCAAAAATACCTCTAAACTTTGCCAAAACATTTCAAAGTACTTTTGTAATACAACTTAAGGTATTTGTAAACGTTAATAATCGGTCAAATTGAAGACGGGTCTATCTGTTTTCAATACAGGAGATCAACAAACTAACGCTACTTTTTTTAGTCTTGCGCAACTCTCAAACAGTACACATGACGTTACACTGCTTCCTGATGGCCTTCTTCTTCATTGCACAAATTAATAACCTCAACCTATTTCCTAAGACTGGTGACATCCAGTGGAAGCAGTAGGAACTGAGAACAGAGTGATTAGAAATCTGGCTTCCCAATGAAAACTCATTGAACAGACAGTGACTTAAAAAAAAAGAAAAATTAATGGTTAGTCCTCGGGGTTTTGCCTGCTACATAAGTTCTGTTATACTTACAGATATGATTCAAACAGTTTTAGAAACTTCAGAGTGTTTTCTATCCAAATATACTAATAATATGCATATCTTATATTCTGGCGATGAGTAGAAGGAAGTTGAAATTGGGCACGCTATTTTTGAAAACTCTGCCCCCTATCCTAGAGAAGTTAATCGGCTATTCCGATTAATCGGTTGACCTCTAGTAGAGAGGTAAAGAAGAAGAGAGGTAGAGAGGAATAGAGAGGAATTGAGATAGAGAGGTAAAGAAGAATAGAGGTAGAGAGGAATAGCGGTAGAGAGGTAAAGAAGAATAGAGGTAGAGAGGAATAGCGGTAGAGAGGTAAAGAAGAAGAGAGGTAGAGAAGAATAGAGATAGAGAGGTAAAGAAGAATAGAGGTAGAGAGGAATAGAGGTAGAGAGGTAAAGAAGAAGAGAGGAAGAGAGGTAGAACGGAAGAGAGGTAGAGAGGAAGAGAGGAATAAAAGTAGAGAGGTAAAGAAGAAGAGAGGTAGAGAGGAATAGAGGTAGAGAGGTAAAGGAGAAGAGAGGTAGAGAGGAATAGACATAGAGCGGAATAGAGACAGAGAGTTAAAGAAGAAGAGAGGTAGAGAGGAATAGAGGTAGAGAGGAATAGAGGTAGAGCGATAAAGAAGAAGAGAGGTAGAGAGGTAAAGAAGAAGAGAGGTAGTGAGGAATAGAGGTGGAGAGGTAAAGAAGAAGCGAGGTAGAAATGAATAGAGGTAGAGAGGTAAAGAAGAAGAGAGGTAAAGAATAAGAGAAAGAGAGGAATAGAGGTAGAGAGGTAAAGAAGAAGAGAGGTAGCGAGGAATAGACAGAGAGGAATAGAGATAGAGAGGTAAAGAAGAAGAGAAGTAGAGAGGTAGAGAGGTGAAGAAGAGAGGTAGAGATGAATAGATATAGAGAGGTAAAGAAGAAGAGAGGTAGAGAGGTAAAGAAGAAGAGAAGTAGAGAGGAAGAGAGGTAGAGAGGTAAAGAAGAAGACAGGTAGAGAGGAATAGAGATAGAGAGGTAAAGAAGAAGAGAGGTAGAGATGAATAGATATAGAGAGGTAAAGAAGAAGAGAGGAAGAGAGGTAGAACGGAAGAGAGGTAGAGAGGAAGAGAGGAATAAAAGTAGAGAGGTAAAGAAGAAGAGAGGTAGAGAGGAATAGAGATAGAGAGGTAAAGGAGAAGAGAAGTAGAGAGGAAGAGAGGTAGAGAGGTAAAGAAGAAGAGAAGTAGAGAGGAAGAGAGGTAGAGAGGTAAAGAAGAAGAGAGGTAGAGAGGAAGACAGGTAGAGAGTGTCATGACGCTGGCCTGGGGGTAGGTTTATGACAGTCATAAATACCTCTCCCCCCTTTTTTCCTCTCTCTACCCTACTGATGTGACTATTGAAAATCCCTTGGTTAACATAGAGATTCTGGGAACATCAGAAGGTGGGGGGAAATTAACCATATTTTGGTAATCCAACCAGTTGAACATATGCGTTGGTACTTAATGAATATGATGTCAGTTCGGTTGTCATCTGAGACATTCTCATCAATGATAGGATGACATAAACGGTACAGTGGAAAGTCTACACATTATAGTTATCAGATTCACATGGAATTGTTGTGCAATTTAAATGTTTGAATATGAAATTATTTGTGAGGGGATGAAATGTGATTTTAGCTTCTAAAATGTGAGAATTGGGTTTTCATGAGTGAATTAGGGCCAACTCAGTGGCCCGCCAACGTGAAGAGACATTGGTTATAAACTATGAAACACGCCCTCCTCTCCCTTCCTATATAAAGCCTTGACGACAATATAACTTCCTGTTCCGGGTACATTAGGATGACGATCCGATGTCAGAAGGGTTCAGATAATAACTACAGAACGAAGCCAACCTCAGCGTGAGCTTTGGTTGCGAATGGTATGAACTTTGAACTCTTATTCGCTACAGAAGTGATACCTCCTAGCCGTTGAGTTAGCAGCGGCCGCTATAAACTGGGCTAGGAGAGGACAGACAGAGTATCCCGTCTACCACACAACGACGTTACTACAACGTATCCAATTTACCACCAGAGACGCTCTTCAAAGGATGGAAGAACTCTTGGGCAACTCGGCCTTCCATCTACCACCAACCTATTGAAGAACAGCTCAGAGTAAATATTCATTGCATTTTCCTTTTCCAAATGGGTGGTAATTTAGAATGCATAAGATCCTGTATTTACGATAGAGACATCGCTTCTCCCTTTGTTCTTCAGTCTTCCCGCTCTTTCACTCAAACCCAACCCCCTTTTCTTTGGGTAACCATCTGTCATATCTGTTCAGTCCGCTAGGAATGTTTTCCTTTATGACATAATTTGTAATCAAGGTATGATTCATTCTGTGTATATGTAATTCTGTGTGATTACTTAGGTATTTAGTAAATAAATAATTAAACCCAATTTTGCATTGCTGATTCAACTTGTTAGCCAGGGTTCGTGAAGATAACCAAGAATTTACAACTTTCAGATGAGACTGAAATAAGGTGATGATTAATATTGACTGCTATTGATGTAAAATATTACTAGGTCTTTAAGAGTTTATTCGGAAGATAACTGCTCTATAAATATTATTTTGTGGTGCCCCGACTTTCTAGTTAATTACATTTACATGACTAGCTCAATCAGGTAATATTAATTACAAAGAAAGGATTTTATAGAATAGCATGTCATATCACTTAATCCGGCATAGCCAAAGACACGACAAGAGAAATAGACATAGAGAGGAATAGAGACAGAGAGGTAAAGAAGAAGAGAGGTAGAGAGGAAGAGAGGTAGAGAAGAATAGAGGTAGAGAGGAAGAGAGGTAGAGAGGAAGAGAGGTAGAGAAGAATAGAGGTAGAGAGGTAAAGAAGACGAGAGGTAGAGAGGAATAGAGGTAGAGAGGTAAAGAAGACGAGAGGTAGAGAGGAAGAGAGGTAGAGAGGACTAGAGGTAGAGAGGTAAAGAAGACGAGAGGTAGAGAGGAAGAGAGGTAGAGAGGACTAGAGGTAGAGAGGTAAAGAAGACGAGAGGTAGAGAGGAAGAGAGGAAGAGAGGTAGAGAGGAATAGAGGTAGAGAGGTAAAGAAGACGAGAGGTAGAGAGGAAGAGAGGTAGAGAGGACTAGAGGTAGAGAGGTAAAGAAGACGAGAGGTAGAGAGGAAGAGAGGTAGAGAGGAATAGAGGTAGAGAGGTAAAGAAGACGAGAGGTAGAGAGGAAGAGAGGTAGAGAGGACTAGAGGTAGAGAGGTAAAGAAGACGAGAGGTAGAGAGGAAGAGAGGTAGAGAGGAATAGAGGTAGAGAGGTAAAGAAGACGAGAGGTAGAGAGGAAGAGAGGAAGAGAGGTAGAGAGGAATAGAGGTAGAGAGGTAAAGAAGACGAGAGGTAGAGAGGAAGAGAGGTAGAGAGGACTAGAGGTAGAGAGGGAAAGAAGACGAGAGGTAGAGAGGAAGAGAGGTAGAGAGGAATAGAGGTAGAGAGGTAAAGAAGACGAGAGGTAGAGAGGAAGAGAGGAAGAGAGGTAGAGAGGAATAGAGGTAGAGAGGTAAAGAAGACGAGAGGTAGAGAGGAAGAGAGGTAGAGAGGACTAGAGGTAGAGAGGTAAAGAAGACGAGAGGTAGAGAGGAAGAGAGGTAGAGAGGACTAGAGGTAGAGAGGTAAAGAAGACGAGAGGTAGAGAGGAAGAGAGGTAGAGAGGACTAGAGGTAGAGAGGTAAAGAAGACGAGAGGTAGAGAGGAAGAGAGGTAGAGAGGAATAGAGGTAGAGAGGTAAAGAAGAAGACCCTTGGACCAGGGTTGTACAAGGGTTGGGTGCCATTGAAAAGGCGGAGTAAATAAGAGCGCAAGAAAGGAGCTCCATATGGCAGAGACTGGCTTTGTTGCCCTGGTGATCATGAAACCTCAGCAGATAACACAGAGAGAGTGAGAAGAGAGAGAAGAGAGAGAGAGAGAAGAAAGAGAGAGAGAAGACTAGAGAAGAGAGAGAGAGAAGAGAAGAGAGAAGACTAGAGAAGAGAAGAGAGAGTGACTGGAGAGTGACCGTGGCCAATGGGCCTCTGGGAAACAGTGAACAAGTCGGTTAAGCAGGGCTAATCTCTCCCTTCTTTCCTCCCTCCTTCCTCCTACTATTCTCTCTCTTTCTCCTTACCACCCCGGAAACTGCACCTGTGAAGTGCACAGATGGGCTGAGAGAGAAAGAGAAAGAGGGTAAAATAAAGAGGGAGAAAGAAAAAAAAAAGTCAATGAGTCGGGGCCTTTCAAACGAGAGGCGACTCAGCCAGCATGACCTGAATAGATCGAGACACAGAGGAGAAAAGAGAAAAAGAGAGAGGTAGAATCGAAAGATAGGATGGAGGAGAGCTTCCTTGTTGGGTTTCAGATCCCCCCCACCACCCACAGATGACCAATTGTGTCCCCATTCTTCAGGTTTCCTCTCCATCTCTCTCTCTTTCTCTCTCTCTCTCTCTCTCTCTCTTTCTCCCTCTCTCGGTGCTGGCCTGCGGGCACCAAGCAGACATCTTCAGTCTCCACTCTTATCCTCTCTCTCAGCAGATGGTAACACTCTGCTCCACTAAGCTTCTGACGTACATAAAGGATCGGCTGACCGTCCCTATTCAAGACAAGCAGCAGGTTTCTTAATCAGGCTGGACAGTGGAGACAGAGGCTGACATCTCATTGAAGCCTTGTACTGTTTTGTCTTGTCAATAAGGGCTGAATTCTAACTGGAGATCTGTGTTCATAGCTTGTTTGAGTGCATCAATCATTGACACTGATACATGATTTATATGAAAGTCAGCCTTAAACAAACAAACTTCGAGCAGATATGTTTATATATTTTTTTTAAGCGAAGTTGGAAAGCAATAAGAAAGTGAATCAGTCGCGCACGCACGCACGCACGCACGCACGCACGCACGCACGCACGCACGCACGCACGCACGCACGCACGCACGCACGCACGCACACACACACACACACACACACACACACACACACACACACACACACACACACACACACACACACACACACACACACACACACACACACACATACATAGGAACCCATTTTCCGTCTGTCTACCCCAGCTGGCAGTCATCATAGCTCCCATTCTAATAATAACCATTACACTCAGAATCAGAGAACATCACCCAGATGAGCCTGTGTCCATGCATGCATGCATATGGTATGTGTGTGTGTGTGTGTGTGTGTGTGTGTGTGTGTGTGTGTGTGTGTGTGTGTGTGTGTGTGTGTGTGTGTGTGTGTGTGCATGTGTCCATGCATGTGTGCGTATGCTGCGTGTATGTATATGGTATGTGTCTGTGTCTGTGTGCATACATGCATATGGTGTGGGTTGGTTCTCATATACTTGTGGGGACCTAAAATCCCCAAAGGTCCCCACAAGTATAGTAGGACAATTCTACCTCGTGGGGACATTTCCCACATCCCCATGAGGACAAAGGCTTTTTAAGATTAGGAGTTAGGTTTAGGGTTTGGGTTAGAATTGGGATTAGGGTTACAATAGGGGTAAGGGGTTAGTGGTTAGGTTTAGGGTTAGGAGTTAGGTTTCGTTTTAGGGTTACAGGTTACGAGTTAAGGATTAAGGTTAGGGTAAGGGTTAAGTTTAGGGGTTAGGGAAACTAGAATATTTGAAAGGAAATACATTTTAGGCCCCCACGAGGATAGAAGAACATTACATAATGCGTGTGTGCGTTGGAAAGTGTGAAAAACAATATTTTAGTGTGAAAAACAATATTTTAATGTGAAGATCGTTGCTTTTGTGAAGTGTGTCATTTTACATTGTGGAGTGGAAATGCATAGTTTCCTTTTGTACTAAGAAGTGAGATTTGATTCTGCATACTGAATTCCCTTGGTTGATATGAGTCACTTAATTATCTGTTGAATTTCCAGGTAAATCATTGTTTGACACTGCTTTCAACTAAATGAAATACCCAAAATACAAAAAGGTAGCTTGTGTAAGGCAAAAAATTTACTTTATTGAAATAAAACCAAGACGGTGATTTTAAAGTTCTGAAATGTAACTAGAAAATTCAATCACTGTACACAGATGTGAGCTCATCTAAATGTAATCTTAATCTCACAATTTTTTGTGAAACTTCCCTTCCCTTCACAAATACAGATATAGGATCTTAATTTGACCAGTGTTGTCACAGCAAAATAAAACAAACTGGATTTTAATGTTTAGTCCATAATGTTGCTTGATCAGTGGTTAAACTATTAGCTGGACAAAAGTAGTCTGTATGAAAAGTGAAATACTGTTAATATAACTGTGTGTTAGTGTGTTTTTTCAGCGAATTAATGTACAATTTGGCATTTCCTGCAGCACATGAAAATTCTCAGCAGCAAAAAAGTGATCAAATTAAGATCCTACATATTTACATTATTCACAACCTCACTTTTGTGTTTCTGTGTATATAATGACAGTCTTATCTTCCATCTTCCAACTCATCAAGCCCATTAACATGCATTCTGTGTCTAAAATGTAGTCAGACAGGAGCTGCCTCCGGTCTCTGTCTTTGCAGTGGAGAGATGAGAACACAACACTACTGTCTGTCAGAGAGCTGGAGAACAGTTCAGAAAGACACTCCAACACACTGTCACGCCCTGGCCTTAGTTATCTTTGTTTTCTTTATTATTTTAGTTAGGTCAGGGTATGACATGGGGGATGTATGTGTTTTGTATTGTCTAGGGGTTTTGTATGTTTATGGGGCAGTGTCTAGTCTAGGTGTATGTATATCTATGGTTGCCTAGATTGGTTCTCAATTAGAGACAGCTGTCTATCGTTGTCTCTGATTGGGAACCATATTTAGGCAGCCATATTCATTGGGTAGTTCGTGGGTTATTGTCTATGTCTATGTCGGTTGCCTGTGTCTGCACTGTTTAGCGTCACGTTCGTCGGTTTGTTGTTTTGTTTAGTTTGTCAAGTGTTCTTCGTTTCGTGTCATTAAACTTAGTATGTATTCACTTCATGCTGCGCCTTGGTCCTCCTCTCTTCAATGTTACGACGATCGCGACACACACTGGTATTATTCAATACTCATAATCAATCAAATCAATCTTTTCACACCAACATCTCAGTCCAGAGACCTTAAACAGGGTTCAAAAGTGTTGCAGTACAGAGACACAGGTCAATCACAAACCACGCAACCAACAAGCCTTCATTTAGAATACTCAGATGAGATCATTTTAAATCTGACCTTTTAAATAGCAGAGGATTTGAATCTCTCTACACACACGCACACACACCCACTCGCTCGCTCACGCACACGGACGCACGCACACACACACAAACACAAACACAGACAGGCAGTTGGCCTTCTGACAGGCAGATAAGCGACTTGAAAGACACTTGAAAAAACAATGATTCACTAACAAAAGAGACAAAACAACTCAATCAGGTAAACGAGGGATTACGAAAGGAAAAAGGAAGAGAAAAAGTCATCCCTTCATCATTTAACAAATGATGTGTGCTGACCCACATTGACCTCCTGCATTTGATTTCTGGCACTATTAGAAGTGAGTCGCTTTCATGTTGTAGAACGTTGACAAATCACATTATGGACTGTGTGTTAGCAGTGTGTGTCTGTGTCTGTACGTGTGTGTACGTGTGTTTACGTGTGTTTGTGTGTGTGTTAGTAGCTTCTGTCCTGCTCTGAGAGTAGTTTAGCCATTATTATGACAGGCAGGCAGAACAGAGAAACACACAGCTCCAAGGGCTCTCTTTCCCTTTTTCCCTTTTCTCTCTCTCTCTCTCCTTCTCCCTTCTCTCTCTCCCTCTGCAGGGAACTGTCACCCTAACAGGTCTTTAGATCATTCCCCAACATTACCATCAGACAGCTTGAGGTAAATAAAGACATTCAAAACACACAGAGGACAAGTTGGAGCCTGGGAGACCAGGGGAGACTGGAGCAGCATGCTGTGTGTGCATGGGTGTGTGTGTGTCATCCAGAGTGGATGTGGTCTACCTCCTCTAACTCAACGGTTCACAATCTTCCGTTCTGGAGATCACCAAATCACCGTCAAAAGTTATTGAAGACCACCATCGCGGAATCATAGAATTTTTAACATTAAATATCTTGCCGGTCAAATTTAGAGTAGATTTTATCACTGAATGTAACAGAATAAAGGCCTATTATTAATATTATTATTAACAGTTTGCATTGTGAAATGTAATGTAAAATTGCTTATAATACCATTAATACTCCCAACTGTTATTCTTTTTGGAAGAAAAAAATCCTTACAAAGAATAGAAATTTGCGGACGACTGCAGACCACAGGTTGAAAACCCCTGCTCAACCTCTCTCTGCTTGTCAAACTGGTCCAACCAAACCAATCCTATTATGCAGAATGCTACGGAACTAAGGAGAAGAAAAGACCGGAACAGAGGAATAGGGTTCATTCCAAAACTATTCCCATCCATGCCAAGGAACTGTCAGATATGACAATATGTTAAAATGTTGCATTCCTGGAGCTTTAGGACCATTGTGGCGGAACACTGAATCAGAATGTTGGGGAGGAACATTCTATACATGTTATTAAGTGGAGTTGAGTAATATAATACAATCCTTAAGTCATAGAATTACAACACATTATACCATGGCATTGTTAAATAGTAATTTCAGAGTAAATAGTATACAATTTCCAAGCTAATTAAGTGATAATGCCCGAGAAGCCGGTGTTTGGAGGACATATTGGCACGGGTGTTGTTAGGCCCGAGACAAAGTTGACCGTGCCAATATAACCTCCAAACACTGGCTTCGAGGGCATTATCACTTTAATACAACGGGTTACCGACTTTTTTCATGAACTTTTTTTAATGAATTTATTCATACTATTTCATTGACAAGATATTGTCCCAACACAAACCTAGGGTTGCTATCCAAGCCGGCTGGTCGGTCATTCTATTGGTTCGGTTGACAGAGACGCAACTCAGTCATTCAGTCTTTTTGTTCTTTATCTATGGACATCCGTTAT
This sequence comes from Salvelinus alpinus, assembly GCF_045679555.1. Taxonomy (NCBI): domain Eukaryota; kingdom Metazoa; phylum Chordata; class Actinopteri; order Salmoniformes; family Salmonidae; genus Salvelinus; species Salvelinus alpinus. Next base: position 29,739,492 of record NC_092114.1, read on the forward strand.
TGGTGGCTTGCTAGCTAGCCAACTACGGCTATCTTAAAGCAGCCAGAAAAACAGCAAAGTAGCTACGTCCTGACTCCCGACACGTTCATTACTATGGGACGGCTGGAGATCGAATTTTAATATTGAAACAATGTTGCAAATGTCAGAGAGATCGACAGTGTGTGTGTCAGAGTGTGGGATAAGTGTGTGTGTCAGAGCTGTGTGTAAGTTGACTATGCAACCAATTTGGGATTTTCAACACATTAATGTTTCTTATAAAAAAGACTCTTGGCCAAGAGAGACTGGCATGCATAGTATTAATATCAGCCCTCTGATTACAATTAAGAGCAAAACATGCCGCTCTGTTTCTGGCCAGCTGCAGCTTAGCTGCCAACATTATTGCCAATGTTGAATTCAATTTTCATAATAGTATGACATTTTTTATTTGGTTACCAAGGCAACTACTGTAGCTAGCTAGCTAGTAAACTTGCTAGCTACTTCAGTGGATATTGTCACATTTCTACTGATAAATGAAAAAAATTATAGCGGCAAATATGTTGAACTATAGCCATAGTATAAAAGGGATAATCAACTCATGGCACTATGCGTTCTCTGGAAAACTCCACTAACGCATCATGGAACACACCTTCCACATCATGCATTGTTTTCAAGAGAACGCATAGCCCCTCATTGATTATCCCTTGTATTATATGTATCTTTTTGCCTCACCCAAACTCTGCTTTGTTCGCTACAATTACGGTTGCAAAGGGTCGGAAACTTTCCGGTAAATGTCTGGAATTTTGAGAATTTTGCTTAAATTCATCAAAAAAGTTAGCTTATAACAGTGAACCTTTTTAAAACATTTATCTTACAAAGGAGTTGTTCAATCTAACGGCTTAACTATTTATCTGTACACGGAATTGTATTTGGGTTTTTTTTACAATTTTTTTCCTAATCTTTACAGGTGTCACGCCCTGACCTTTTTTATGTCTCTATTTTGGTTTGGTCAGGGCGTGAGTTGGGGTGGGCATTCTATGTTTTGTTCTATGTTTTGTATTTCTAGGTGTTTGGCCTGGTGTGGTTCTCAATCAGAGGCAGCTGTCTATCGTTGTCTCTGATTGAGAACCATACTTAGGTAGCCTCATTCCCACCTGTGCTTGGTGGGTAGTTATTTTGTGTATTGCACCTTGCAGAACTGTTCGTTTGTCGCTTTGTTGTTTTTGTTCAAGTGTTCGTATTTATTAAAAGTATTATGAATACTTACCACGCTGCACCTTGGTTCTCTTCTCCTTCTCCCGACGACATTCGTTACAGAACTACCCACCACCAAAAGACCAAGCAGCGTGGAAGAATGGACTCCTGGACATGGGAGGAAATCTTGAACGGCAAGGGACCCTGGGCAAAAACGGGGGAGTATCGCCGCCCGAAATCAGAACTGGAGGCGGCGAGAGCTGAGAACCAGCGGTATGAGGGAACACGGCTGGCAAGGAAGCCCGAGAGGCAGCCCCCCAAAAAATGTTTGGGGGAGGCACACGGGGAGTGTGGCAGAGTCAGGTTGGAGACCTGAGCTCACTCCCCGTGCTTACCGTGGCGAGCATGGGATTGGTCAGGCCCCGTGCTATGGGGTGATGCGCACTGTGTCTCGGCCGAGCATCCACAGGCCGGTGTGCTCGGTGCCAGCGTCCCGCATTTGCCGGGTGGAAGCTGGCATCCAGCCAGAACGGGTGGGGCCAGATCTGCGTTCGAGACCGCCAGTGCGCCTCCACGGCCCAGTGTATCCGGTGCCTCGGCCAAGGACAAGGCCTCCTGCATGTCTCCCCAGCCTGGTGAGTCCTGTGCCTGCGCCGAGAATTAACCTTCCTATATGTCTCCCCAGCCTGGTGAGTCCTGTGCCTTCCCCCAGAGCCAGGCCTCCTGTGTGTCTCTCCACTCCAGTGATGATCCATGGCAAGAAGCCTCCAGTGGAGGCTTCGTGCCATCAGGTCCTCTTCTCCTTCTCCCGACGACATTCGTTACAACAGGAAAATGCCACCGGCACTATCTGATGTGTGGAGACATTTCACTGCAGCTAATGTAGAAGGAAAAGCTGTGTACATTTGCAAATACTGTCCCAAATCATATGTGAAGAATGCAACAAAGATACAGAATCATCTGGCCAAGGACAGAAAGTTCCCTCAGCGCTCACAACAAGCAACCTCTGACAAAAGTCCCTCTACTTCTATTCGAGCTGAAAATTATGAATCAGACACCTTATCGATAGCAACAGCTCATTGTCCTCCTGGAATCAGAAGGTTTTTTGACTCAATGGAGGAACGTAGTCAGAGAAATGCTGATGAATGTCTTGCTCGAGCTGTGTATGCAACTGGTTCACCTCTGATGCTCACAGGCAAAGTGTATTGGAAGAGATTTCTGAATGTTCTTCACCAGGCATACACCCCTCCAACCAGACATGCTTTATCTACTCATTTGTTGGATGCAGAGTTCAACAGAGTTCAAGTGTAGGTCAAGCAAATCATAGAGAAAGCAGACTGTATTGCAATCATCTCTGATGGGTGGTTGAATGTTCGTGGGCAAGGAATAATTAACTACATAATCTCCACCCCTCAACCAGTATTCTACAAGAACACAGACACAAGTGACAACAGACACACCGGTCTCTACTAGAGGTCGACTGATTAATCGGAATGGCCAATTAATTAGGGCCGATTTCAGGTTTTTATAACAATCGGTAATCTGCATTTTTGGACACCAATTATGGCCGATTACATTGCACTCCACGAGGAGACTGCGTGGCAGGCTGACTACCTGTTATACGAGTGCAGCAAGGAGCCAAGGTAAGGTGCTAGCTAGCATTAAACACATCTTATAAAAAACAATCAATCTTAACATAATCACTAGTTAACTACACATGGTTGATGATATTACTAGTTTATCTAGCTTGTCCTGCGTTGCATATAATCGATGCGGTGCCCGTTAATTTTTCATTGAATCACAGCCTACTTCGCCAAACGGGTGATTTAACAAGCACATTCGTGAAAAAAGCACTGTCATTGCACCAATTTGTACCTAACCATAAACATCAATGCCTTTCTTAAAATCAATACACAAGTATATATTTTTAAACCTGCATATTTAGTTAATATTGCCTGCTGAATTTCTTTTAACTAGGGAAATTGTGTCACTTCTCTTGCGTTCAGTGTAAGCAGAGTCGGGGTATATGCAGCAGTTTGGGTCGCCTGGCTCATTGCGAACTGTGTGAAGACCATTTCTTCCTAACAAAGACCGTAATTAATTTGCCAGAATTGTACATATTTATGACATAACATTGAAGATTGTGCAATGTAACAGCAATATTTAGACTTAGGGATGCCACCCGTTAGATTAAATATGGAATGGTTCCGTATTTCACTGAAAGAATAAACGTTTTGTTTTTCGAAATGAATAGTTTCCGGATTTGAACATATTAATGACCTAAGACTCGTATTTCTGTGTGTTATTATATTATAATTAAGTCTATGATTTAATAGAGCAGTCTGACTGAGCGGTGGTAGGCAGCAGCAGGCTCGTAAGCATTCATTTAAACAGCACTTTACTGCATTTGCCAGCAGCACTTCGCTGTGCTTCAAGCATTGCGCTGTTTATGACTTCAAGCCTATCAACTCCCGAGATTAGGCTGGCAATACTAAAGTACCTATTAGAACATCCAATAGTCAAAGGTATTTGAAATACAAATGGTATAGAGAGAAATAGTCCTATAATAACTACAACCTAAAACTTCTTACCTGGGAATATCGAAGACTCATGTTAAAAGGAACCACCAGCTTTCATATGTTCTCATGTTCTGAGCAAGGAACTTAAACGTTAGCTTTTTTACATGGCACATATTGCACTTTTACTTTCTTCTCCAACATTTGTTTTTGCATTATTTAAACCAAATTGAACATGTTTCATTATTTATTTGAGACTAAATTGATTTTATTGATGTCTTATATTAAGTTAAAATAAGTGTTCATTCATTATTGTTGTAATTGTCATTATTACAAATATATATATATACAGTCGTATGAAAAAGTTTGGGCACCCCTGACAATTTCCATGATTTCCATTTATAAATAATTGGGTGTTTGCAATATGCATCAAAACAAAATTAGACAGGTGCATAAATTTGGGCACCCCAATAGAAAAAATCACATCAATATTTGTTAGAGCCTCCTTTTGCTAAAATAACAGCCTCTAGATGCTTCCCATAGCCTCTAATGAGTGTCTGGATTCTGGATGAAGGTATTTCGGACCATTCCTCCTTACAAAACATCTCCAGTTCAGTTAGGTTTGATGGTTGCCGAGCATAGACAGCCCGCTTCAAATCATCCCACAGATTCTCAATGATATTCAGGTCTGGGGACTGGGATGGCCATTCCAGAACATTGTACTTGTTCCTCTGCATAAATGCCCGGGTAGATTTTGAGCAGTGTTTTGGGTCGTTGTCTTGTTGAAATGTCCAGCGCCGGCGTAACTTCAACTTTGTGACTGATTCTTCAACATTATTCCCAAGAATCTGCTGATATTGAGTGGAATCCATGCGACCCTCAACTTTAACAAGATTCCCAGTACCGGCACTGGCCACACAGCCCCACAGCATGATGGAACCCCCACCAAATTTTACTGTGGGTAGCAAGTGTTTTTCTTGGAACGCTGTGTTCTTTTGCCGCCATGCATAACGTCCCTTGTTATGACCAAATAACTCAATCTTTGTTTCATCAGTCCACAGCACCTTATTCCAAAATGAAGCTGGCTTGTCCAAATGTGCGTTTGCATACCTCAAGCGACTCCGTTTGTGGCGTGTGTGCAGAAAAGGCTTCTTCCGCATCACTCTCCCATACAGCTTCTCCTTGTGCGCTGAATTGTTGAACGATGCACAGTGACATCATCTGCAGCAAGATGATGTTGTAGGTCTTTGGAGGTGGTCTGTGGGCTGTTTTTGACCGTTCTCACCATCCTTCGCCTTTGCCTCTCCGATATTTTACTTGGCCTGCCACTTCTGGCCTTAACAAGAACTGTGCCTGTGGTCTTCCATTTCCTCACTATGTTCCTCACAGTGGACACTGACAGCTTAAATCTCTGCGATAGCTTTTTGTAGCCTTCCTCTAAACCATAATGTTGAACAATCTTTGTTTTCAGGTCATTTGAGAGTTGTTTTGAGGCCAAGAGAACAACAACTTGCAATTGGCCACCTTAAATACCTTTTCTCATGATTGGATGCACTTGTCTATGAAGTTCAAGGCTTAATGAGCTCACCAAACCAATTGTGTGTTCCAATTAATCAGTGCTAAGTAGTTACAGGTATTCAAATCAACAGAATGACAAGGGTGCCCACATTTTTGCATATCCTATTTTTCACATCTGATTTAATTTCATACAACTTAATATTGCTACACTAAACATCTTTGTCTGGACAATACCCCAGTACTCAGCTTTTGTTAGAAAATGAATGGCATGCCACTGTGATCATTTTCTGTGACGACAGAGTAAATTATTATGCAGCCTCAGAGGGGTGCCCAAACTTTTTCATACGACTGTATATATAAATCGTCTGATTAATCGGTATCGGCTTTTTTTGGTCCTCCAATAATCGGTATCCGTATTGGCGTTGAAAAATCATAATCGGTCGAACTCTAGTCTCTATATTGCAGATGAGCTGAAGGCAGTCATCAATGACCTTGGACCACAGAAGGTATTTGCACTGGTGACAGACAATGTTGCGAACATGAAAGCTGCTTGGTCTAAAGTGGAGGAGTCCTACCCTCACATCACACCCATTGGCTGTGCTGCTCATGCATTGAATCTGCTCCTCAAGGACATCATGGCACTGAAAACAATGGATACACTCTACAAGAGAGCCAAGGAAATGGTTAGGTATGTGAAGGGTTATCAAGTTATAGCAGCAATCTACCTCACCAAGCAAAGTGAGAAGAATAAGAGCACCACATTGAAGCTACCCAGCAACACCCGTTGGGGTGGTGTTGTAATCATGTTTGACAGTCTCCTGGAGAGGAAGGAGTCTCTCCAAGAAATGGCCTTATCACAGTCTGCCGATATGGACAGCCCATCAAGAGGATCCTCCTGGATGATGTATTTTGGGAGAGAGTGGTAAGCAGCCTGAAACCTATAGCAGTAGCCATTGCACGGATTGAGGGAGACAATGCCATCCTGTCTGATGTTCAGACTCTGCTTGCAGATGTAAGAGAAGAAATCCATACTGCCCTGCCCACTTCACTGTTGCTCCAAGCAGAGGAAACTGCAGTTCTGAAATACATCAAAAAGCGTGAAGACTTCTGCCTGAAGCCGATTCACGCTGCAGTGTACATGTTGGACCCCAAGTATGCTGGCAAGAGCATCCTGTCTGGTGCAGAGATCAACAAGGCCTATGGTGTCATTACTACCGTGTCTCACAACCTTGGCCTGGATGAGGGCAAGGTTCTTGGCAGTCTGGCGAAGTACACTTCCAAGCAAGGGCTTTGGGATGGAGATGCAATATGGCAGTCGTGCCAACATATCTAATCAGCCACCTGGTGGAAGGGACTTTGTGGATCTGAGGCTCTTTCCCCTGTTGCCTCCATCATCCTCCAAATCCCACCAACATCAGCCGCCTCAGAGCGCAACTGGTCCTTGTTTGGGAACACACACACCAAAGCACGCAACAGGCTGACCAATACAAGGGTTGAAAAATTGGTGGCCATCCGGGCAAATTTGAGGCTTTTTGAGCCTGACAACGAGCCATCCTCAACAAGGTTGGAAGGTGACTGTGAAGACGAGACCTCAGAATCTGATGTTCAAGAGGTGGACATTGAGGAGGTCCAGGGAGAAGACATGGAAGCCTGAGAGGAAGACAACCAAAGCTTGAGTTTCTAGACTATCATTTTACAGATGTATGTTGAAAACGTTTTTGGGAGTTGCGATGGATCATTGGGGATCATTCAATTTTCCCTTTCTTTTGATGTTCAGTGAAATCATCCCATGTGAAGAGTTAACTCATTTAATTAAAGTTCAATTCATAACTACATTTTTTTATTTATTATATTGGAAGGATTTAATAATTTGCAATTATGTCTACTTATGATAAGGTAAAACATTTATGTTTCTGTCTCCATATGATATGGTAAATATATCCAATGTAAAAAAACATCTACATTTAAATGGTATTAATATTAATTTGCATATATTCCCGTTAATTCCCACGGAAAGTGTCCACCTCTGAATATTCCCCAAAATGTGCAACCCTAGCTACAATAGAGGGTAGATTTAGGTAACTACTCTGTATTGTTCACCAGATGTTTTTCTGTAGACACACAGGCTCACTAATTGAGGCGCAGCACTCGTTAGGTTATATCATAAGGATAGAATGCTCTGTGAACTGTGTAGTTGAATCATCCTTACACTGAACCGACTAATATATCCATTTTTTTTCAGTCAAGCTTGAAGCTTTTCAGTCAGCCCAACAAAGATGCGGACCAGGTCCAACCTATAAAAGCTGTAGTCTTTTATAGCCGTAGAGATATGAGTCTACTTGAAAAATCTATAGCCTTTGTCATGGGCATTGACAAAACCCAATATTCTAAAATTGAGACCTGAGACAATGCTATTGTGATTCTCTACCATTTATTATATGATGTCCTTCTAGATTCAAAATATTTTTTGTTATTCATACTGTACACCATCAGCCTCCTGTGCTGTACACTGAACTAAAGTAGGGATATAAAAGTAAAGCGTTGTCTGTGTATCTAAGCCCTATAGTGTATTCTTCTATTCTTATTCTCTTCACTACAGGTTATTCTTCTTTTCTCAGAGGCAGTGAAGCTATCCTTTCTATTGACAGAGAGCAGACAATATGATTTTTATTCATCTTATGGGTTTTGTAGGAGAAAGAGGCCCTAGGCCTAGTCTATTGCCCTTGGGAACTCTGGTACACTATGTTAATTGTGTCTTAAAGTTTATGTGATCTACAGACATACTGTAAGTCAAATACATAGGTCAAACACCTTCAAATAATTAACATTATTCTTTATCTAGTTTTCCCCACTATCAAACTATCAGAATAGATCCCAAAAGTGCAAAGTCTAAGAAACTGTATGGTAAAAACAAATATGTGTTTGTTTTTTGTTCCACTGTTTCAAGTATTCAAAGGTATTTGACCCAGATCTGGTGCATTGCTGTGAGCTGTGTTGAGTTGTTCCTCATTTCTCTCTGTGGGGACAATTTCAGAACCCCAAGAGGGATGATGTCACAAAGGTGTAGGACACAACTGTCTCATCTGAACAGTAGAGGAGGCGGCCTTTGGTTTGAGTTGTCTTGACTTTCACTGAATACCCATAAGAAGTAGCATAACCCCCCTAGCGCTCCGCTACCACTGCATATGCATGTACTTATGGGAGTCCACATGTCTGCTCGCCATTTTACCAATTCAAATCAGCTCTCTTCAAGATATCAAACAAAGGCGAACGTTGCTGGTGTCAGATGATGTAAATGAGTTGAGTGTGTTCTGGCATGATCACATCTGCCGTAGTCTGTGTCTTCTCTTCTGGCGTGTCTCTCTCTCATCTGCTGTTGTCTCTCTCTCATCACGTCTCTCTCATCTCTCTCATTACATGTATACAGTATGTAGTCAGCGTAGTCCTCTAATGAACCACACACAGCGTGAGAAGTGAGTGTATCTAAGGGGAATTCAACAGGCATGTCTTTACTTTGTATGTATCCTTTATAAAACCAGGGTAGACACATTGAGATTGACAACTCTTTTTTAAGTGAGCCCTGGCCAAAAAAGCAGCAGTGTTGGTAGGTAAGGCTCTGTCTGTTGTAAGACTGGACATCTTTAAATCAAGTTAGACAGATCAAGAAGTCAGTGCAACCCAGGAGCTGAACTGGGTTGAACTGAAGTCATAATAAATGACCATGGCTTACCTTTTTGAATATATTTATAATCCAAGTTCTGTTTTATTTTTTATAAAAGCTTGACTGTAATGTGAATGTATTGGCGTGCAAGTGCTTGTGTGTGTGTGTGTGTCTGTCTGTGTTTGATTGTATGAGCGTGCATGCATGTGTGTGTGTGTGTGTGTGTGTGTGTGTGTGTGTGTGTGTGTGTGTGTGTGTGTGTGTGTGTGTGTGTGTGTGTGTGTGTGTGTGTGTGTGTGTGTGTGTGTGTGTGTGTGTGTGTGTGTGTGTGTGTGTGTGTGTGTGTGTGTGTGTAACATATGACAATATTTCTATGTAGGAATCCGAAAAAAGCTTTCGTCTTTGTACTCCATCTCTATCTCAAGCTTTGACTGAGCTGAGCTGTTATAAGATGAGTGACATGTACATATACACACATACACACACACATTTACCGGTGTAATTCGATCATTCACAGGGCAGTAGAGGGCCCTTTAATATGAGGGAGAGAGAGGGAGAGGAAGAGGGAGATATATATAGAGAGAGGGGGAGAGATATAGATATAGAGACAGAGAGAAAGAGAGAGAAGAAGAGATAGAGAGAGAGTGCGGTGCTTTAGCAGCTAAAACCCTACAGCTGCGGAGAGAGAGAGCACGCTCAATTGACTCTGTCCAATGGAGGGGCTCGGCCCTCACACCCCATGACAACAATGCCCTCGCCATGGAGACAGGAATACAACAAGGAAAAAGCCTTAATCTCTGGCTTAATCCCCCGAAATCAAGATGTCACAGAAATCAAAGCTATTATACCATGAATTCTGCTATTTTTACATCCTGCTACTGGCCACTCAGCGGAGAGAGACAGAAGAGAGAGAGGAAGGGAGACGGGGAGAGAGAGAGTGGGGGGGCAGTGAGGGTGAGAGAGAGAGAGAGAGAGAGAGAGAGAGAGAGAGAGAGAGAGAGAGGAAGGGAGACGGGGAGAGGAGAAAGTAAGAAAGTAAGAGAGAGAGAAAGTAAGAAAGAAAGAGAGGATAGATGTATTTATGGAATTAAATCACCCCACCACGTTAGGCCATATCCCATATTATCAGAGTCACCGTAGAGAGAGAGAGCTAGCTGGCTGTTTCATTCTGCTTACAAGTTAAACCCCCATCTGTCCTTTTATTTCAGAGCTGATACCATCTGCAGTCCAGTCAGGGTGCAGGAGTAGAAGGAATGTGCTTGACCCCACTAAATAGTTATGTTTGGTGTGTGTGTGTGCGTGCGTGTGTTTTCTATTGATGTGTGTGTGTGTGTGTGTGTGTGTGTGTGTGTGTGTGTGTGTGTGTGTGTGTGTGTGTGTGTGTGTGTGTGTGTGTGTGTGTGTGTGTGTCTGTGTGTGTGTGTGTCTGTGTGTGTGTGATTGCATGCATTTGTTTGTGTTTTCTATTGATTTCCCCATATTTCTGTAGCTATGTTCTAACCTCAATGCATCTATACCTCCATGGTACTGTATATATTTGACGTATGTCTGACTCCAGGTGGTATTATCAGGTCGTGGGGCTGGAGGTACGGGGTCACACCAGACCTAAGCTGGGCATAGTTGGTAGAGCATGGCACTTGCAACACCAGGGTTGTGGGTTCGATTCCCACGGGGGACCAGTACGAATGAAAATGTATGCACTCACTACTGTAAGTCGCTCTGGATAAGAGCGTCTGCTAAATTACAAAAATGTTAAATGTAAATAGCGTTAGATTCATGGCTGTATAGGAGGGCTAGAGAGACCTGTGTTTGACCCTGACCCCAGTGAGAGAGTTGATCACCACCCTCCCTCTCCTCCCCCCAGGCCTAAATTCCAGACATTCCAGCCTTTTGATTACAGCAGGAGATAGAATGAAGATGGCTATTCAGCCTCCAGAACCACAGTGGAATGGAGTGTCAACCAAAGGGTTGTATGTTCCGTATGCACACAGGTACATCCTTTAACTATACATTCATGTACATATATACATACTACCTCAATTGGCCCTACCAACCAGTGCTCCCGCACATTGGCTAACCGGGCTATCTGCATTGTGTCCCGCCACCCACCACCCGCCAACCCCTCTTTTACGCTACTGCTACTCTCTGTTCATCATATATGCATAGTCACTTTAACCATATCTACATGTACATACTACCTCAATCAGCCTGACAAACTGGTGTCTGTATGTAGCCTCGCTACTTTTATAGCCTCGCTACTGTATATAGCCTCGCTACTGTTATTTCTCACTGTCTTTTTACTGTTGTTTTTATTTCTTTACCTACCTATTGTTCGCCTAATACCTTTTTGCACTATTGGTTAAAGCCTGTAAGTAAGCATTTCACTGTAAGGTCTGTTGTATTCGGCGCAGGTGACAAATAAACTTTGATTTGATTTGATCCATGTTGATATACTGTATGAGCGCTCTGTATGTATGCAGTATGCACAGTCAGGTACAGCTGCATTGATAGACTGTGGGCAACATCAAGCAGAGGTTTTTCCTCACCAAGTGACCTGACCAGGACAAAGTTTTCAATTCTGGTTAGGTCAAGTTGTGAGGAAAACATCTGGCCCTAGAGGTCTGCTGGTTGTGGTGTGTATGTTGATGGTTTCTTCCTAGGTTCCTGCCTTTCTAGGGAGTTTTTCCTAGCCACCGTGCTTCTACACCTGCATTGCTTGCTGTTTGTGGTTTTAGGCTGGGTTTCTGTACAGCACTTTGTGACATCGGCTGATGTAAAAAGGGCTTTATAAATACATTTGATTGATTGATTGTGGTGTGTATGTTGCTGGTTGTGGTGTGTATGTTGATGGTTTTGGTGTGTATATTGATGGTGTTGGTGTGTATGTTGCTGGTTCCGGTGTGTATGTTGATGGTTTCGGTGTGTATGTTGCTGGTTGGGGTGTATATGTTGATGGTTTTGGTGTGTATATTGATGGTTTCGGTGTGTATGTTGATGGTTTTGGTGTCTATATTGATGGTTTTGGTGTGTATGTTGCTGGTTGGGGTGTATTTGTTGATTGTTTTGGTGTGTATATTGATGGTTTTGGTGTGTATGTTGATGGTTTTAGTGTGTATGTTGATGGTTTCGGTGTGTATGTTGATGGTTTTGGTGTGTATGTTGCTGGTTGGGGTGTATATGTTGATGGTTTTGGTGTGTATGTTGATGGTTTTGGTGTGTATATTGATGGTTTTGGTGTGTATGTTGCTGGTTGGGGTGTATATGTTGATTGTTTTGGTGTGTATATTGATGGTTTCGGTGTGTATGTTGCTGGTTGGGGTGTATATGTTGATGGTTTTGGTGTATATGTTGATAGTTTTGGTGTGTATGTTGATAGTTTTGATGTGTATGTTGCTGGTTGGAGTGTATATGTTGATGGTTTTGGTGTGTATATTGATGGTTTTGGTGTGTATGTTGATGGTTTTGGTATGTATGTTGTTGGTTGGGGTGTATATGTTGATGGTTTTGGTGTATATGTTGATGGTTTTGGTGTATATGTTGACAGTTTTGGTGTGTATGTTGATAGTTTTGATGTGTATGTTGCTGGTTGGAGTGTATATGTTGATGGTTTTGGTGTGTATGTTGATGGTTTGGTGTGTATGTTGATGGTTTCGGTGTGTATGCTGATGGTTTTGGTGTCTATGTTGATGGTTTTGGTGTGTATGTTGCTGGTTGGGGTGTATATGTTGATTGTTCTGGTGTGTATATTGATGGTTTCGGTGTGTATGTTGATGGTTTTGGTGTGTATGTTGCTGGTTGGGGTGTATATGTTGATTGTTCTGGTGTGTATATTGATGGTTTCGGTGTGTATGTTGATGGTTTTGGTGTGTATATTGATGGTTTAGGTGTGTATGTTGCTGGTTGGGGTGTATATGTTGATGGTTTTGGTGTATATGTTGATGGTTTTGGTGTGTATATTGATGGTTTTGGTGTGTATGTTGCTGGTTGGGGTGTATATGTTGATGGTTTTGGTGTACATGTCGGTACGGAACGTTGACTTACCTTGCAGCCCTCGCAGGCGCTGACACCATAGT